>NC_052508.1:76994094-77036070 GCF_014356525.2 Nilaparvata lugens
GGAAAAAAGTTGTGGAAAATGAAAGATAACTAAGAGGAAAGGAAAAAGGTTAAGGAGAAAACAGTTGAGGAATATGAGAATATGAGACAAGATGAAGATGATAAATTGGTTAGAAGTAAGTAGAATCATATTTGAAGTGTTAAAATAGCATGTTGGATTGAGAGGAGAAGAGAATAAATGGAAAAATCTAGGAAGAAACAAGGGAAAGGGAAATAGAACAACATACTTGTAGGAATAAGAAAGGGAAAAGAGAAATGAAGTAGTGGAAGACAGCAGAAGAACGGAAAAAGGAGACGTAGGAGAAGGAGGAGGATATATAGAAAGTGTGGGAGTGGGAGAGAAGAGGAGATGTCAAGGGTGATAAAAGAAAAATTGGAGAAGAAGAATAATGATGAGTAGATAAAAGAGAAACTCCAAGAATGTGGAAGAAAGTGAAGCTGAGTTGGAAGGTCAGAGCAAGCAATTAGAAAAAAAAGTTAGCAAGAAGGAAAAGAGGATATGGCGAATTGGAAAGGGTTAGGAGAAATAGGAAATTAAAATGTAACTTGAAAAGACATTGACTCATTCATGAAAATGGAAATCAGAAGAAAGTTTTAGAGGAGGAAAGGAAAAACAAGAGAAGTCAAAAGAAAAGAAAAAGAAGAAGTAGAAGAAGTGGAAGAAGAAGAAGAAGAAGAAGAAAAAAGAAGAAAAAGTGAGAGGAGAAGAAAATAGACAAGTTGTTTAGCTTTTGCACTGAATATTTCAGCAGCTCACTCTTGACTGATAATCTGATTTCCGAGAGGGAAATGCTCTAACTCAGATCGGAATTCAGTGAGTTAGAATATAGAGAGCGCGACACCGATAAGCCGTCTCTATTGATTCTCTTCTCACTCCAGCTCTTGCCAAAAGGATATCGGATAAACCTGAGATATAGTTATTAAACCGCAAATCCAATATACCTATACATGTACCAGTGGAATAGGGAGACAGTGATGGCATAAAATTCAGTCAACGAATTTAGGGTAGAGGGAGACGGAAGACAAGAAAGGTGAGGAAAAGGATGGGACAGAATGCAAAGAAGCAAAAGGAGAAGATAAAAAAGAAAAAACGGGGAAGAAGAAGAAGAAGAAGAAGAAAAAAGAAGAAGAAGAAGAAAAAAAAGAAGAAAAAGTGAGAGGAGAAGAAAATAGACAAGTTGTTTAGCTTTTGCTAAAGGGATGGAAATAGTTATTTGTGCAACTAGTGCGCAAAGTGACAGTTTGCTGCACCGAAAGAACGTTTACGCCCGAGCCGTAGGCGAGGGCGGAATGGTTTCTTGAGTTCAGCAGAGGAACTTTGCGCTCGTATTTCACATTAAGTTTTTCCTACAGTTACCATTGAATATGAAAAGTGGGTAATTATGGGTAAAATTACCTGAAATCCATCAAATGTTTTTCTGTGTAATTTTATTATTGATAAAAACCTTAATTTATTGTCAAATTGAATAAAAATGTTGTCCTTGGTTATAATATCTAATACTAATAATTAGCGCGTTGTGCTTCGTTGCACCTCTGCTCACTATAGCAGCCCAGTCACTGTTACCAACTTCATTTTGATTTTGCTGCACTGTTGCTCCATATAACCTACTAAGTATTTTGCGTTGCCATGTTGCAAATCTGGAGTGCAGAAAAATTTTTCCCGCACTAGAGCGGAATAGTATATTTCGCACCTAGGGCCGAAAATGAGATATTTCCGGCTCGAAATCGGTTTTTAAGTCCGAGGCCGTAGGCCGAGGACTAGAAAAGATTGAGAGCCGGAAATACATTTTTGCCCATGGTGCGAACGCTATTTTTCGCCACACCAAAAAATTGCTCTGAAAATAGTTAAATCATAGAGAAAACATTCGAAGATTCGATCTTGAGTGGGCCTAATGTTTTCTCTATATGGTTTGATATTGCTGAAAAATTATCTAAAAGTTTTAATAATGAATTACGGAAAAATTACTAGGAATTTTTCAGTCAAGGCTGAGTTTCACCAGTAGGCTTACCTTAAACTTTAGATCTCTGCTGTATTTTCCTATTATTATTGTTGATTGTATTGCATTAAGAAGTGGAATTCGATAATAAAAAAGAAACAATTATTACTCTACCTCACTTTTAAATATTGATACAATTATTGTACTTTGATTTCAAATTCGATTCTTCACTTTTAAAGACTTGTGATACTTACCTTTCTGACAATGGACAATGCAGCCAACATTATATTGTTGAGGCTATGGAGATATCATCGTATTCTATTGTTTGATATCAAAAACACAATAATAAATATTAAATTATGAAACAGTAATTCATAAAATATATTATAGACATGATACCGCGATTCACGATACATAATTATATAGATTATTACAGTCGTTATGAGATTATCTCTATGATTTTTGTGAGATCGGACACGATCAGCTGTTATTCAAGGTCATTTTACAGCCCTAGGGCCGTAAAGTTTTACCGGCCTGGTCGGAAAACAATCACTTTCGGCCTCCATATGACGCACGTAAACCAGCTCATTACATCCAAGTGTGGCGAAAAAGTGATTCTTTGCGTTTTGTAATCAGTGCAGCAATGACCACTTTTCAACGTAACTGTAGGAAAAGTATTTTGCGTTGCCATGTTGCAAATCTGGAGTGCAGAAAAATTTTTCCCGCACTAGAGCGGGAAACTTTTACTTTTCAACGTAACTGTAGGAAAAGAATAAAACAGCTTTATAAATAATCTGTATTGTTGAATGATATTGTCTCTCGTATCTCACTGTAATTACTAAAGACTTCGGTATTTTACTTTTAATAGTTTTCACAATAATTTTTCAAAGAATGCATTATAATGCATTAGTCTATTACGGGATAAGGCAAGCTTCATATAACAATATTCTGCTCGGAGATTGGATCTCATAAAGATTGGGTTCTCTCGAAGGAATAATTTAGGACTTATACAGAGTGGGTGAAAAGTCCGAGAACGGCTTCATATCTCATACACAACGGTAATTTGACGGTGGGTGTGATTGCGGATCCTACTAAAATTGAAAATACTACTTTACTATGACTTCACAAATCTTGTCCGCCATCTTGGATCCGCCATATTGAATGCAACTTTGTTTTTTAAATGGGAAGGTGGTCATGCAATACATAGTTTCGATACGGAATTTCAAGAAAAAATGAATGGCGAAAACCGCATATCGATATCTCAAACCGTTCCGAAGATATTCACATTATTAATCAATACCACTTATCTATTTCATTTCTGATTTGATGGTATTGATTTATAATGTGAATGAATATCTTTCAAACGGTTCGAGATGAGGATGTGCTAAAAATTAAGTTGTATTCAATATGGCGGACCACATTTTTGAATTCATAGAAAAGTAGTATTCCAATGTGAGTAGGATCCCCAATCACACCCACCTTGAAATCACATTTTTCCATTTGATACTGTGCCGTTCTCATACTTTTTTCTTCCCTTTCTGCTTTGAATAGTATTGGTTAATAATGGGAATATCTTCGGAACGGTTTGAGATATCGATATGCGGTTTTCGCCATTCATTTTTCTTGAAATTCTGTATCGAAATTATGTATTGCATGACCAACTTCCTATTAAAAAAACAAAGTTGCATTCAATATGGCGGATCCAAGATGGCGGACAAGATTTTTGAAGTCACAGTAAAGTATTATTCGTGGACAGAATCACAAATCACATAAAAATGATTAGGAAGGAACAACAGGCTTGGCCCAAATCTATTCCATTCCCAAATTTTGATAAATTAATAAAATGTCCAAAAATAGGTTATGTTTCTACTGTAAAACGTTCAAGTTCAATTTTCGTCCAAAAATATATACAAGCTAAACATTTTGAATTTATAGAAATTAAAACACCAAACTATATTCAAATATAACACTTAATTATCACTTCATATTGAATTAATCAAGTTATTTTATAAAATTTTGAACCCAAAAATACACACAACTTCTCTCACTAAAACAGCTGTTTATTTTCAATTCTAGTAGGATTCCCAATCACACCCACCATCAAATTACCTTTTCCTACAGTTACGTTGAGAAGTGGCCATTGCTGCACTGATTACAGAACGCAAAGAATCACTTTTCCGCTCTAGTGCGGGAAAAATTTTTCTGCACTCCAGATTTGCAACATGGCAACGCAAAATACTTAGTAGGTTATATGGAGCAACAGTGCAGCAAAATCAAAATGAAGTTGGTAACAGTGACTGCTGTGGCTGCTATAGTGAGCAGAGGTGCAACCAAGCACAACGCGCTAATTATTACATTATATATTATAACCAAGGACAACGAGGACTTTAGGATTTCATGATTAAGGTTTTTATCAATAATAAAATCCATCAAATGTTTTCTTGATTATGTTTTTCCGTAATTATATCAAATACTAATGTGAAATACGTGCGCAAAGTTCTCTGCTGCACTCAACAAACCATTCCGCCCTCGCCTACGGCTCGGGCGTAAACGTTTCTTTCGGTGCAGCAAACTGTCACTTTGCGCACTAGTTGCACAAATAACTATTGTGTATGAGATATTAAGCCGTTCTCGAACTTTAACCCACCCTGTATAATTCTATACTGAAATCAAAACTGATAGAACTAATAAAAAACATAATATAATATCACGGCTACTGAACATTCAATGCCTGTGTAACCCTTAATTCCCTTCCACCATCTTCTGAATCAATGATGCGTGATTAGCATATCCGGTAGGTAATAGCACAGTAATCAAGGCTTCTAGAGCAATTGATTCAATAATTAATATCTGTAATCACTCCATGACCGTAGGCATCAATTGAAATCACTCTGTTTCTGTTATACTGATGTCTGATGTGTCTGATGTCATACTGTTCCTACATCATAATATTCGAACTGGATTGATTTCAATTCCAATTCAAAGTCTATGATGGAGTTTCATTGATGATTGGTATATTACATAATAACCGTTTTCAGGCTCTTTGAATCTGATCTGTGATATTTTCAATTTTTAATGAAATAATGCACCATAGCGGAGACTCATATTATTTATTTATTTATTTATTTATATATTACATGTCATAGGCCATTACAAGAAAAGCATGGACAATTGTCATACAAAAATCAGTCAATAAAAACATAACTTAATCTAGCAATACAAGTTCTTATTTCTAAACAATGCATTATATTAAGATGACAAAAGTAACTATGACTATGATGCACACTATTATAGATACCAGTAACACAAAAAACAAACATTTATAGATAAAAAATAGAATAGTAGAGTAGGTACTAAAATAAAGTCAGTCTATCAGCCTCTTTCACATAGTAATTAATATTGAAAATGTTGAAAGGAAGGCCTAGGATTTAATTTATGAGTGTCTGCCAACTATACGGACACTCCTCAATCAACCAGTCCTTAGTCATTCTTTTGAACAGGCCAAGTGATTGAGCCTCCTTTAACCGGGTTGGCAACGAATTAAAAACCTTATACTTTTATGCTCCGTACTTTGTTCATAAAATGCTGTTCGGTGCTGATTAATTCTTACAACATTTCTTGATCTGGTGAAATGATCATGAATATCAGATCCTGTTGTCCAACTGTCATGTGACTTATAAGCAAAAATAGCCAGGTTGTAAATATAAAGAGCAGGAACTGTCATGATTCTTGATGACTTGAAAATGGACCGACAAGAAAATCTATGGGGCTTCCCAAACATGATCCTAACAGTTCTCTTCTGGGCTTTGAAAACCATCAGTGCATCTCTTGAAGCACCCCAAAGCAGTATGCCATATGAGAGTAGTGACTCAAAATACCCATGGTAGGCAGCAATCACAGCATCTCTTGCCAGAACCCCAGATAATCTTGAGATAATGAAGGCTGCTGAATTGAGTTTTTTTATCAGTGATTCCACATGAACTGACCATGCCAAATTCCGGTCGACAGTCACTCCCAGGAACCCTGCCGAGGTAGAGGGCTGAACCTCCTCACCATCAATATCAAACTGGAAAGAGCCCAGCTGTGATCGCTGTATCTGGAATTCAATAAATGAGGTTTTCTTAATGTTTACCTCCAACAAGTTTGCCTTGCACCACTGAGCCACCTCACTAAGCACAGAGTCTGCGGTCAGCTGAAGTTCATCACTATTCCTAGCTGTTATTAGGAAATTTGAATCATCAGCAAAGAGAACTGATTTGGCATGATGTACATTTGCAGGGAGGTCATTAATGTAAATCAGAAACAGAAGGGGGCCCAAAATTGATCCCTGTGGGACCCCTCTCCCAACAGGACGAAGTTCAGACCTGAATTTATCATTAATGACAACACCATTATCGCCCTCTATTTCAACCATCTGGTTTCTGTTACTAAGATAAGACTCAATCACCGACAAGAAATTACCTCTGATTCCATAGTAATGAAGCTTCCTTAGGAGAATGCTGTGGTTCAGGCTGTCAAATGCCTTCTTCATATCAACGAAAAACCCCAAGACCTTAACACCCTGATCCAATGATGAATAGATATCACTGATGAAACTCTCCAATGCATCTACGGTTGACATTCCAGCTCTAAAACCATATTGACACTCACTTAAAAGATTGTTATTCAGGAAGTGAGCCAGCAAGGGGTCATATATTGCTCTCTCCCATACCTTGGACAAAGAGGTCAAGTTAGCTATAGGTCGGTATTTATCCACTTCCTTCCGAGAGCCTTTTTTGAAAATTGGCTTTAGCTTAGATACCTTGAAGCAGGCGGGGAATGACCCAGAAGCACATGATCTGTTCAGAAGCTGAGTGACAGGACCACTGACACAATGGAAAAACTCATGTAGTATTTTTGAAGGAATTCCATCAGACCCACTGGACATTTTCATTTTTAGCTTCTTAGCAATAGATACAACCTCTTGCTCAGACCAAGTTGGCATCTCAGAGACAGCAGCATTACCAGGGTTAGAATTTACAAGTAAATCACAAAAAGAAGGACCGTCAAAAACCCCCAAACTGAGCCTATTATTCGATGAAACCACCCCAGCAAAGTAGTCATTGAATACTTCAGCAACTTCACAAAGTGATCCTACTGGGAGGCCATCAATCAAAATTGGATACTCAGTACTCACCCTGATGGGAGTTTCCTTCCTGATTAGATTCCATACAGCCTTAGATTTGTTGTCAGCAGAAGCTATCAGTCTCTTGGAATATTCAGTCTTGAGAGAATGGATCAGCAGTTTGATGTCAGAGGATATCTTTTTGAACAACTCACGAAACAGAGTATTTTGAGGATAAGCCTTCATAAACAGTTCCAGGTCTCGCTTCCTGTTACAGAGATCCTTCAAGTAAGGATTTGACCAGGGGATCTTTGAAGTATTTCTGGGGATTCCTAACTTTCTCAAAGGAAAGGCCATTTCAAAACCCTGAACAAACATCTGGACAAAGTAATCAGTCTGAGCCTCGTGGTGAATCTCATTCAGATATATAGGTGACCAGTCACATTGACCTAAGTAGTGAGAGAATTTCAACTTGTTTTGATCAGAGAAAGATCGTTTCATTACAGCCTTGAGAGATTTCACCTGATGCAGAGGTAAAGGAACAACTATCTCCTGAGCAAAGTGATCGGACAGAGACAAGCTAATCACTCTTGACAATACAGCATCAATATATTTGACACTGATGAAACCATTATCCAACAGAGTGGAAGAGTGAGCTGTAACCCGAGTAGGCTCCCCAATCACATCCTGAAGACCATAGGCACAGAAGACTGACATCAACTCCTGCTTTGAGCTTGAGTTGCTGAGAAAGTCAACATTAAGTCGCCAATCACAATAATTCCCTTAAATCTCTTAAAAGTTGAAGAAAGAAGCTTGTCAAGCCTGTCAACAAATGTATCCATTGAGCTGTCAGGGGATCTATAAATACAGACTATTAGAAAATCACCCTCCACAGTCACAGCCGCTGCCTCAAAGTCTGACTCGCAAACCTCTGCTAAGCTGAATTCAGAGGTCAAAAATCCACATCTTGAATATATGGCCACACCACCGCCCTTTCGTAACTCTCTGTTGAAATAGCACACAAGATTAAAATTTTCAATATTAACACTTTCACTGCCATTCAACCACGTTTCAGAGAGACATAAGAGATCAACTCTACTTAGAGATTTGTTTTCCTGCATGTTTTGAATTTGCAGAGCCAACTCTGTGTTTCTATTACGAATACTTCGAACATTATAGTGCAGGACATTTAGAGTGACTGGGCCTGACATAGAATTAGGTGAGCGACCATGGTTGCTTCCAGCCTCAGCAAGACAGTCAATCAGATTTGTGCGATCTACAAATGTTTGCAATCGCTGGTTTAATCTAAAAAATTGATTGGTCTATAAGAGATCAGAACTGGAATTTCATGAGTAGCTACCACATCCTGATCAGTACGGTCAACCACTATAGAATCAGGTGTTGCTTCAATAGAGCAATGCACACTACCAATTTCGCCAATTCTCTCATCACATTGGAAAGGACCATCATCACTAGCACGTGAGCCACTACAGAAGGTGGCATCAACTGTCACAAAGGATTGTGTCATTGTATCATGAGCACGATAGCAGCTGTCAATTAGGTCACCGCTCACTGCCAGAGAATGAGGTGTGAGAGTATCAGGTCCAACATAATTATTTCTATCAGAGACTGAATTCTCAGTTACAATTCTGAAAATTCTCTTTGCAACCATGAACTTACCTCTCCTGTTCAAATGAAGACCGTGACTAGTGTGGAGACGTCTTTCAATAGACCATAAATCTAAAATTTTTACAGAGTGCAGTCTAGACAAACACCTTATGATTCGGTTTATAGCAGCTATAGATCTATTTTCAATGGAACTCTCAAAGAGATCGTAACGGTAGGGTATGGTTGATATTATCAGATTGTTGTGTCTGTAGGTCCCAATCACCTCAACTAGTTTAGCAACAAATCTCTCCTTATCAAGATCATTAAAACCGGAGTGAATACTATTTGTGCCACTCAGAAGCACAATCCAATCATTTCGATTCAGACCTACAGTCTCATTAGGAGACAACATCCAGTTTGCAAGAGTCTCAAACTTCATCCGGGGGCCACAGTGGAAACACAAGATATATCATACCCTCGAAGTAACCCAGTTAGAGGCTCTCTAATTCCCTTACCGTGGCTATCAGCCCAGATATGAATTTTTTGGCTCTCATAATAATTCATATCACTTACCTCTTCACTACAACATGATTTGGAAAGGCTTTTAATTTGACTTCTTGATGAATTCATTTTTTTGTATATCTGACAATAGTCTATTGCTAGAGTTCAATAGTGATTCAAGTTTGGAGATTCTGTGTACAAGCTTACATCTAATATCATCATAATCCATTTCATTGTCTTCACTAACCATGTTATTACTAGTTATTGCATTGTAGAAAGTATTCTTCTTAAGAAAACACTCATTAGCCTGAGTGGCCAATAGGGGAACATTATCTCTAAGAACAAACCCCTCAGCACTCTCAGTTTGAGTTCCAACATCCGTTGAAACTTTATCAGTGAGTTCCATAACTAGTTTCTCGTTCATGATTGATCGGTCAATGGCAGCATTCCATTGAATCCTCATTTGAGAATTAGCTTCACTTAATGCTTGGTTTTCGCTTAACAATCTCTCAACCAAGCTAAAGCATTTATTACACTCATATGGATTAGAATTAAGTGATGAATGAGTAGCTATAGTAGGGTCCATCATTGAATCATTACCTTCTGTATCAGAACCAACTATTTTGTTTGAGCAATTTTTATTAATTATGGGAGTAGAGCACGAACTGCCATTGAGAGAATTACTGACTGGAGGAGCATGGCTATGTAAGATTGGAAAATCAACTATTTCAGAAACATTTTGTCAGTTTTAAGAGAGGATTTACAATTTTTATCTAAACAACGCCATTGAACCTCTCCAGCTGCCGTGTCAGATGATCTTCTAAAACTATAATTCTGGAATATTAATTTTGGGTTACCACGGTTTGTAACTCCAATTGTGAAATCTCTCATTTTTGAGGGGTATTTAATTTAACAAAATTGAAATGTAACAAATCACAACTAAAAAAAATCAGTCAAGATAAGTAATCAACAATCAGGGAAGAATGAATAATAAATATGTAATTGAATGCAATAAAGAAAAGAAAATTTAAAAATTACAATAGGCCTATTGTTTAATTTAAATCCAATTCGCAAGTACCATTATTTGAATCATGTAATAATGAGAGAATGAATGTCCAAAAGTTAGATTGAAAAGTAAACTAAAATAGTCTAAATCTATGAACTAAGAACTAAATTGTCCAAATTTATTAAGTCAGTAAGGGCAATAGATCAATAAGGTCAGTGATGAGATAAATTAGTTATATTTATTGAGAGTTCAAAAGGGCTAGTTTATTTTTATTACGAATTAATTCGTCGCAGAAAACAATGGTAAAGATTGTCACAAGTCGGTCACCGAATAAACAATGATTGTTTGCGAATCACTTCTGAGGCAGAAAGCTAATCGGCAGATAACAAGTGGAGAGATAACAGCGAGCAGTCACGGCTACCGACGCTTCAGTAGTCAGTAGGGAGTCGCTCACCTGCAGCGATACTGTATCCGAGGAGCAGTCTCTTTCGTAATTCGGCACTAAGATGTAAGAAGTTCGTTGATACTGGCGTATCTTTCAATACCAGAGGATTGTAGCACAAAGTCTTTCATGTACAGTGAGCATCCTCTCCGTAGTGGCAAGCTAGGTATTGCGGGAGGCAGAATTCCAAGAGAATTTTTGAATTGTCAGGTTGAATGCAATACGATCAAAGTCCAAAATAAGCTTGAATGCAGCAATAATTGTAGAATTCTTACCAAGAAACTGAGGTTATGAAAAATGAAACAAGTTCCTGATAACTATTCAACACAATTACTCACGGAGCCATGCACCCAGACAAGTCTCGCCTTTCAATAAATGACCCCAACTCATAATTCACAGGTATTTGTGCATATTAATTAATTAAATTGCAAAACTGTCAGACACACATTTCTCAGCCACCACTAGCAGCAATCAGAGCTGCCAACCTTAAATTATGCCACAAATTGTGCCCTAACTACTATGGAATAAATATTTTATTTATTTTCTGTGGATGCAATTACCAAAACTATTCTGTTCTCAAATTTTGATAATGAATAATATGTCCGAAAAAATAAGTTATGTTTCTACTATTGAAAGTTCAAATTCAGGAATATTGAAAGTTCATATTGGGTATCCATAGTTAAATATCGAACAATTCTGAGGTACTGTACTTCCAATTTCAAAAGCAGAAGACGCTGAATAGCGTTATAGCACAGCGAAAAGGACAACATGTTTCCCTCTCTTTCCCTGTATCTTATATGATTATTATAGATAAAGTATGCTTAGGATATTAAGCTATATCCTATACTATTAAACGAGCAACTTCTGTTTATATGTTTAGATAATTGGATGTTTAGATGTTTATATGGCACCGGATCTCGAAAACGGCTCTAACGATTCTCACGAAATTCAGAGCATAGTAGGTTTATAATATAAAGATTCGATGGCACTAGGTCTCATCCCTGGGAAAACTCGCTGAAGGACATTAAAAGGATAATTATTATTCATCCTTGGAAAAACAGCTGATAATAATTATTTCGTCGTCGGTTGGTGATGGAAGTGTGTGAGCGAGTTCATGTGTGTGGGACTGTTTTAAAATTATGACTCAGCTGTTGAACTTTTGTAATCATTCAATCAGGTACTTGGCCGGTTGCAAAAAAGCCGGGTTATTTTCAATCCTGATTAATTCCAGTAGATCCATCTTTTTGAAATTGTCTTCTCTGATTTGCTTTACATGGAGCTAAGCAGGATTAGAATTTAACCGGCTTTTGTGCAACTGGGCCTTTGTGAGGGAAATTTTTGAATTACTCTGGGGATTAATCTCAATTGACTGTGATTAGACAGAACATTTCTGTATGAATCTATATATATATAAAAGCGAAATGGCACTCACTCACTGACTGACTGACTGACTCACTCACTCACTCACTCACTCACTCACTCACTCATCACTCACTCACTCACTCACACTCACTCGCATAACTAAAAATCTACCGGACCAAAAACGTTCAATTTGGTAGGTATGTTCAGTTGGCCCTTTAGAGGCGCACTAAGAATATTTTGGCAATATTTTAACTCTAAGGTTGTTTTTAAGGGTTTAAAGTTCGTCTTTTAGCATGTATATTCTTCTTCTCCCAATCTCTTAATTGTAATTGAAATTTCCATATCATATGTTACTATAGAGCTATAATCTAGATAGAGTACCTCTTCGAAACAGTTGTTAACTGGCAACTAAATTAATAATTTTGTCAGGTTGGCATTAAGTTGAGTTGACTTTGTTAGGTTGGCACCAAGTTGAAGATTTAAATGCATTTATCGCGGAAAAATTGATTGGGCACTGCTACTTCAATCCTGGAATATTATATTACTAGCCGTCAGGCTCGCTTCGCTCGCCATATCCGTTTAGCCTGGACCCCCGACTTGATTGTCCTAACATGATAAAAATGCAGGCGAGCGAAGCGAGCCTGATAATCTCATTCTTGGACGATGCAGTCGGGGGTCCAGGGGGCGGAGCCCCCTGGCTGGACGTATATGGCGAGCGAAGCGAGCCTGACGGCTAGTGCTATTATAATTTTCATCTTTCGTAATAAATTTCTTGTGCTTTTGTACTCCAGAGCGAAGCTCGGTCCCCGATACTGTATTAAAAAAATCTGGACTTCTTCATTCTCTATTTTCACATCATTAAATTGTTTCCCACCTGATAAAATATCATTATTTTCGTGAACTATATCATAGTATCATAGCATGGAGAAAAGATAACATAATTAATTATGTTATATTCTCTCTATGATCATGGGTCCTGGACTATACTACAATACTACACCACACTATAATTATATAATGGAGATTTATGATTAGAGATTTCATGCTTTTTCCTACCTATATGGAAAATAATCTATTCAGTATTCAGTATTGTTGATACAGTAAGGTCAGATTGTAATGCTTGTACATACGAGCACAGATACAAATATAGCATAGATATTTGTATATCTTCTATATTATAGAAGTTTTCTCTGATATGAGTAATATGAACCTGTCTTTATAATGTTCAGAACAGCCTGTACAGTTGAATCTCTATGAATAGCCGTAAAATGAATGGCTAGTCTGAGGACAGAATGAAGATAAGTGAGTGAGGTATTTTTTCCAAGATTGAGTTACAATCGTTTAGTGGGATGTTGGATTGGATGATGATCGTTTGGTCACTTTCATTGCACATGAAAGAAGACGTCTTCTCATACTGTACATTGATGTGTGCTAAGAGAGTGAAGAGCTCCATTCAATGGCAAGAAAAGGAATCGAGGGTAGGAGAAAAGGGAGGCGGTGAGAGTGAGAGAGGAAGTAGAATTTTCTCAATGGACATAAAGTTTGGGCACGATTCAACTACTATCTTCCACCAGATTTATTTATTTTTCGCTCGAACGCGATACTTTTCCACACTTTTTCAAGCTCTTTTTTCTTCTTCCTTTACTTCTTCTTCTCTCTTTTCGATATCCGTTTCCGATTCGATCAGTAGAATTGTCACGTGCCGTCGTTCCCCTTATTTTTCTTCCATCTCCTTCTAAAATGGTTTCTTTTCCCCTCTCTCAAATGGGCTCTTTTCCGATTGTCTTCTGTTTCCTCATGAAACGTGGAATAACTGAATGTAACGTTTTAATAGCAGCCGCAAGAACTGAGCACTTGTGTTATGATGCAGCCACATCTAATAGAAGACACTTCCTTGGGAGAATGACAACGTTGCCCATGTAGTTTCAGTCAACTTGTACGTAGATGTTGTGGTGCTCCTCCTGGGGGAGTCACTCTCACCTCAAGGATAGGACAACACACGTAGGGTGATGTAATGCTGTATTTAAATGCCTCACGTTGGGCCGGCAAATCATGTGGAGCGGTATTTGAAGGCTTCACACATGTAGAGGAATCTTGTACTGTGTCAATGGTGTAGCGGCTATAAATTTTTGCAATTGCGTATGTGGACACTGAGTGTACACCAGACTGATTGATCCACTACAAGATTCAATACAATTGTCGGAATCGCGGGAGGCCTAAACGCTCGCTCACCCTTGATTCTTCTAATGACAAATTGTATAGTGATGAAATTTTTATAAGCAGTGTAGCGATCGCTAAACACTGAAGACGGATACCCTAAAATTATTACCTGTGAAGAATGAGCATACAAAATCATACAGGTCGAGCAAAAATCCGATGTAGATAATTTACGGGACTGCGTCTCTAATAAGTTCTGAAGGATTAAAAATACGGTATTTGAACCCAATATCGTTCAGAATATACTTCGAGAACAGAGTCTTGTCGGGTTTTAAGCTCTATTGTAGGAATTTATATGATCTATGGCTGCCTCTGCTGTACAATTGATGAGTTCGCTCCAAATTCGAGGTAGGTAACAGATAAAAGCTGATATATGAGCAGGTAAGGACAAAGAATAAATATCTCGATCTGACCCCACTCGCTACATCCACTTAGACCTGTTCCAATATCCAGCTTGATTCAATTATTCCAATGATCGTATTCGATCGGTTCTTGATAATATAGAACGTATCAGACACAATAATTGACAGGCTTAAGAAATAATCGAACTCAGAAAACGAATTAACAAAACTGAAATATATTATAATAAAATATGTAATCATACAGTGCAGATTCAGAATTTGATTCACAGGTTGATAATAATTAGCATTAATAGAATAGTTAAAATTTTCTTGTGCTTGCATGATACCATGCGTGCTTCAACAGAATTTTAAAATTGATAAAATTTAACAGTTTTGAAAGAATAGTGAAAAAATGAATTATAAAATGTTTTAAAATTGCTCGGGGTCGTGGTTCAGGCAGCGGAGGATAGTTAATCAACTACAAATTCTTATAAATTAATATGAATAATTCTAGACTCTTAAATGCTAAAGCGCTTGTCGGCGTGGCCAATAATTTAACGAAGAAAAATTTATGTTTTTCTGCACTGAAATATTTTCGAAGCGTAGATTGGGGCCCCTTATGACTTATAACTCACGTGAACTTCCTTGGCGGTCGTGGTTTTCTTCTTTAGATCAAAATCGTTTGATCGGCGGCAATCCAGGCTTTGGTTTCAGCACGTGGGGAATTTTAATTTAAATATCTCCTTCACCGAATTAATTAAGAGATAGTTTACTTCAAGCTTTTAAATTTATCGATTGATGAAAACAGAAATTTATAAATAACAAATAGATTGGCCTAAAATATCGGCTCACAAATAGAACATTTAAAAATCGAACAAGAAATTTTACAAATAGGTCTTTGGTAACTATGAAAGAGATCTACACGGTAAGGATTTCAAAAGGGAAGTGCTGCTCTTTTCTCTAAGCTTTTAGGCTAGACCTGCTTCTCGGAATCTCAATGTAATAATTTGCATAAAAATTTGCCATTGGTAGAACGCTTGTGACGTAAACATGACGTCAGTGGCAAGTAGTAGAATACAATTCCTTTAATTACAATAATAATTTAATTTATGTAATTCTTAAAACTGCTTAATCTTATAGACATAGTTCCTCTCATACAATGTACATGTGCTAGTGTAACTGATAAGGCAGGGTTGGTGTCTGATAGTAGATTAACATGTGTTGCTTTCAAACGATCACCGTCTTGGTGCTATTCTATGCACTGTGATTGGTTTAGACCTACCAAGAGATTTAATTACCATGTGGTTCAGTTGAATTAAATTATTAATAAATTAATATTCTTGTACAATTTTTATTAGGTTTGAGATTATTATAATTAATTTCTGCCATTTTATCAATAATAGAATTTCATGCTATGACCTATTTAGTTACAATAAGACCTGACGCATAATACAATTTCTTAAATAATAAATAATTTCAACAATAATACATACATTTTTTTTTTATTTTGAAATTCTTGATCCTTTATTGATAGTTTTATAATTTTTAGGAATGATATTTTACCTTGCATGAGAACCGGTATGATATTTGACAATGCTTTGAATCAGTCAGCTGCGTTCGAACTGTTTTTAAAAACATCTGATCGATAGTAAACAAAGTGTAACCTCAAAATCAGTGAGCAATTCGTAAATAATTTGTGCTTTATTCGCAAAATAATTATAATTTTATTGAATAATTTTCCTAGAAAATATTCAGTACAGAACGGTACTCTTATCTAATATACAGTTATTGATAAGTAAGCTTTATCGCTCGGTCGTTAGCTATTCCTTTAGCAAATTCTTTCATTTTAAAAGGTAATCACATTTTTCTCTCTTCTCATGAGATCTATTTGAAAAATTCATCACAATGTATAAATCTTATCTAATCCGAATTTTTTTCATTTGTGATCCTTATCATATGAGGATTAGACAGACACACACTTCCACAGTCTAAAAATCTGGTGTGGTACACTCACACAACTTTCCTTGCTCATTGATCTATAAGCCTCATTAACGAGCATAATTTAGGAGAATAACATTATGCCGATTGGCGGCTAAATAATTAAAACTACGATTATACTATTGTTATTGTGTTCAGAGTACATTTTCCTTTGTTTGAATTATGAAATTTGAGGATTTTTTCAATGTTGTCAAAACAGCTGTTCTACAAATAAAATATCGACATGTGTTCTTTTGAATAAACTGCTCTACCTACCTACCTCACGCACGAGAAGGAGGTTACAAAGTAAATTTTTCAAGGATGGGGTGGACCCCCTGTTAATTTCTCAGGGAGGAGACTCATGCTAGTTAATAGAGCTGATATATAACTATACAGGGTATGAACTTGAAAAAAATCGGTCAAGTCATTTTTGAGAAAATCGTGATTGAAATTTAACAAAATTCATTCTTCTCAGGAATATTACGGAGCTCTTGCAATTTCCCCAAAAATGTGACTCATGTCAGTTGATAGGGCTTATAAATAGCTATCTAGGTTATAATTTGAAGAAAATCGTTACAGCCGTTTTCGAGAAAACAGTGAAAAACATGTTTTTTTTGCCATTATCCGCCATTTTTTCTGCCATTTTGAATTGAATTTTATTGAATTTCTTATTGTCGGATCCTCATGGTATAAGGACCTTAAGTTTAAAATTTCAAGTCAATCGGTTAATTAGGAATGGAGTTATCGTGTTCACAGACACACACACCCACACACACACACACACACACACACACACACACACACACATACTGGAACAAGGTAACAAACGGGGAGGTGAGAAATGAACATACATTGCGGGGAGGCTGATTTACACACATTTACACACATGTTGGAGACTTAATTTTTGTTTTAGAAAGTATATTAATATGTGTTCAATACAGTTGTAACTTTTTTTTTCTGTTAACTTGAAAAAAAAATTACGCATTAAACCTACAAAAAGGGGAGAAATGTGTGTACACTTTCACTGAACAAACCGAGGAGAAATGTGTGTACACTTCCACTGCACAAAGCGGGGAGAAATTGTGTGTTTAGTTTAACTTACAAAGCGGGGACAAAACCGGTTCTTAACACAAGTTCTGGCTGCAACACTTATTTCGATATTTACTATTCTATTTGATCATAGAACACAATATCGTATGGGTCTTCGAAAGCCAGTTACATGCACGTTGATTTTTGTACGATTGTTTTTTGCCATCCTTATGAATTCGAATAAGTGCAACTTGTCAAACATCATCTGTTTGATCTAATAGAATTTTATAAGGACGGTAAAAAATCGATGTGTATGTAACTGGCTTTTACTAAACAGGCTTCACGAATTACAATACGATAATAGGATAGTTGATACAATACATGGTTTTAATTCAGATTCATTCATTGATAGAAATAAAAGGAGATTCCGGTGTCGATAGCATCGAAGTCGCCAGGCTGGTCTGGATCATTTATGAATTTCTCAGTATGCAGTATCCACTCAGCAGCTCTTATACAAACACAAACATTAGTTTCGTTTTACTTGGAATAGTAAGACCTTATTTCATTATGTCCATTATTACAATAGATCAATTCAGATCCAGTTAGCTGTTAGAGTAATATAATGTAATTACATTCTATACTCACTGTTCAGATCAGCACAATGTTTATAGCCTACTGTATGCAGTGAGTATAGAATGTTACATTCTATACTCACTGACTGCATATTTATACTGTGTAATAGATTTTATTGATTGTTGCAAAGATTTTAAGTCAATGATTCAACAGGAAATCCATGGTAATATTCAACGATTTCAACCTAATGAATTAGATTGTTGTATGACAAAATTGAAATCCCGACAACGTAAATAATTCAGTGAAGTTAACTGTACAAGGTTACTTTTTCTCGTATTTTATTGAGTGATAATGGGAGATGATTTCTGATTCCATATTTGGATTCAACCTTTTGAAGTTTGAAACTTTCAAAGCTGGAATTTTTTTTTTAAACTAGAACTTTTAGGGCCGGTTTCCGAGCTCAGGATTTAGCTAAGTCCCAGACTCTAAACAGCAATAGTCAGAAAATTGGCTTTCCAAAAGGTCAGCTTTTATAATAGAAGTCTTAGTTTTTATTTTCTCATTTCTATAATTGGAAACGTTTTTCCTTGACGGAATTAGACATTCCTGAATAATTCAAAATAGCTGAAACTTTACACTATTTTCTCTTTATTTTATTTTGTGTTCAATTTTCTAGTTTTTCGAGATTTAATTCAAACGTGACTATGACAATGACTGCGACTGCGACTGCGTCTTGGAAAACCAAATTTCTGACTCCAGCTGTTTAAAGTCTTGGACTCAGCTAAATCCCGAGCTCGGAACCGGCCCCTAATGTTTTAAAATGTTCATGTTTGAACTTTTCAAGAGTGTTTAAAAGCTTCTAAAAACCTTTACCTGTGAGGCAGAAGTATTATTATCTTAGTAGGTACATTTTTACTAAACATAACTTTATGATAATGTAAAAGCTATATTAGAAACTGCTGTAACTCCCTTGTTTTTGGGTATTTTCGAAAATGGGACTTACGCTTTAAAAAATTACGGGTCGCTGAATCCAAATCCGAATACTTTGAGAAAAGTAATGAGTCATACTCTGAGCAAACGCGTCTGAAATTTGTGATCCCCTTGTGAAAGCCTTCGAGCTGCGAAATATGAAATGATCTGAAATATGATCTTCAGGAGACGGGATTCTACCGTGTGAAACTAGCCTAAGAAAAACACGACGGCCTTGTTCACTCCCCCACCATGACTTCTCAGTAGCTTGACCCTAACATTTACATGATCCTAGAAAGTAGTCTACACCTATGTTCACAGAATAATTCAGAATAATGTATCCTATTTGAAAGAGTGGATGCATGCAAAAAAAACAACTTTCAAAGATCCATGTTCATCAAGCCTTCTGTTAACTGCAAGAGATATTCTGTATCTTTGTGAGTATCTTTGGGAGGCTCCTTTTCCTTTTATATTATCTTTGAAATGCAACATTTTGAAAAACTTCGTATATATGTCGACGCGCAATTTAAAAAGGAACATACCTGTTAAATTTCATGGAAATTTATTGCCGTATATCGCTGTGAATGCGCAACATATAAACATAAAGAGAAATGCACAGCCGTCGACATGAATCTTAGACCTCACTTCGCTCGGTCAATTATATACAGTGATGTCGGAGTAATGAGGGATTCCTTCTCTTTTCATATTATCCTTAAAATGCAAAATTTGAAAAAACCTTGTGTATTAATACATCGACGCGCAGTTGAAAAAGGAATATTTCTGCCAAATCTCATAGAATTCTATCAACGCGTTACATACATACATACAGACAGACAGACAGACAAAAGAAAATCCGAGTTAAAACATAGACCTCACTACAATAACTAAATTATTATGATGTAAAACTTTTGTGGGCTATTATTAATTATGCTAGGCTATTTTTGAGACTTGAATGCCAAGCTGAAGATTTTATTACTTTAGATTACATCAAACACTCAATGGAATTATCGAATGTGCATCCATTCACTAAGAGATTGGAAGTGAGCGAAAAATCTAACAAAATAAAAAATAGCAAAGGATAACATAATATTAAACGAACATGACTAATTACAATAAAATATTGTGATGCGAAACTGTTGTAAATATTATTCACATAAAAATTAAAAATAATGTAGCCTATTTATAAGAATGGATGACTGCAAAAAATACATGAAAATATATATTATAGATAGTTACTGATTAATATCATGTTGATAAAGTATGAATATAAAGTGAAACATCATTCATTTTAATTTTGGAGTTTTTGTATTGAACATTTATATTGATACTTTTGCCGCCAGTACTCAAACTCCGGTTTTGCAGGCAGCGCTTATGTATTATTTAGATTATCGAAGTTACTTTTTGTGTGTTTTTGTGTGTAATAGCAAGACAGGTTAGGGCAATTGTTTCATACTTTTCAGAATGGGGTTGAGTATAACCAATACCTACTATTACTATTACCTACTATGAAGTAATAGTAGGTATTGGTATAACAAGTAACAGCCAATGCCCAGGTTGTGACGTCACACTTATAACAAATCTTGTATTGCGCTCTCGGTGTTGAGGTTATGAACCAGAAAATGTGTGAATTAATGCGTTATGAACACCAGACTGAAAGAGTCCATACAAGATCTGGTTCAACCGTCAGAATCGCAGGAGACATAAACACTATCACACCCTTAATATTCATTTCAGATAGATTGTATTAATATTTCTGGAAATTGAAGTTGCAGTGTAGCAGCTGCTAAACACTGAGTACGGCGACCTCAATACTATTACCTGTCTTGTAATCGTAATTATATGAAACCAGACAGGTCGAGCAAAAACTCTGATTGATATAATTTGCAGGACTGCGCCTCTTATAAATTCTGAAATATAAGATATGGTTCTAAGACCTGAGAATATTTGGAAAATGTATCGAGGATAGAGTCTTGTCAGACTTTATGCTCTATTGTATGGAATTATATTACCACCAGCTGCGCCTGTCATGTAGTAGAAGGCTCGCCCTTGAGTTGAAGATTGAAGTTGGTCACAGATAAGAGCTGATTTATCTGCAGGTGAGGATAAAGAATAATAAATAATCTCGATCCAGCCCACACAATACATCCACTTATATATGTTCCAATATTCAAACTTGTATCAATTATTTCAATGATTGTCATTGATCGGCTCTGAACAGGATATAACGTGGCAGGCACAATGTATGAAAGGCTTAAGAAATAATCGAACTCAGAAGACGAATTACTGAATTTTAAATATAATATAGAATGTGCTATGACAGTGAAGATTTAATGCTAATGAAGAAGTAAGGTTTATAGTTTGACAATAGTTTAACATCGACAGAATTATTACTAGATTTGTGCTCTGATGGTGTGATACAATGCACCATTTCAACATATTTTATAATTGACAAAACTTATAATTTTAATAATGAAATAATTTACAAATGAAAATCAAGGTTGCTCTCCTAGCGGCAGAGGACAGTTGATCAACTATGAAAGATTATAATTTATAACTTATATGTATTTATTCAATACATATTTTATATGAACGCTCAAAGTATACAACCACAAAATTTCCTTTCCTGTCACTAAGTATACTATATAATTTGGCGTATTACACGGTAGTCCAAATATTTTCTTGACAAACAACCTCAGAAATTTTTCTAGTTCTTCTCTCTCCGCATATCCCAATACCTGTGCTGCATATGTTACAACTGCTTTACTTATCGAATCAAAAATTCCTCATTTCATTGACAGAGGTGCTTCATCATTCAAAATGAGTCTTC
The DNA here is from genome assembly GCF_014356525.2 of Nilaparvata lugens. Classification (NCBI taxonomy): domain Eukaryota; kingdom Metazoa; phylum Arthropoda; class Insecta; order Hemiptera; family Delphacidae; genus Nilaparvata; species Nilaparvata lugens. The sequence goes on from NC_052508.1 coordinate 77,015,987, forward strand.
GCCATACACTATTAATCCCAAATCTGGCAGCTGTTATCTTACATTTAAAATGTGCGGTTAGGGCAAGTCTTGATGAAAAAACAACTCGCAGGTATCTGTACTCATTCACTGTTTCAATAACTTCATTTCCATAGTACCACTTCTCTCTTTCTCCCAATCGTCCTCCTCTTCTGAAAACTACAATCTTGGATTTAGCCATGTTCACTGTGAGATTCCACCTTATGCAATATCCCTTTAACTTATTTATCATTGACTGCAGATGTCGAGGATTCTCAGACAACAATACCACGTCATCAGAATATAACAGCGAATTTATCAGCCTCTGCCCAACATAATATACCTCCACCAATAACATCACTCAAATCATTCAAAATAGTGTGAATAGCAACGGGGAGAATACGCATCCCTGTTTTAATCCATTTCTGGTTTCAAAGTATTCTGTTAAGTTACCCTCCACGCCATGCCATACAGGAGACTTCGTATTTCTATATAGACTCCTCAACATCGCAATAAATTTAGTCGACACTCCCAATTCACTCAGTTTAAAAAATAAAGCCTTTCTGTCCACACTATCGTAGCCCAAAAAGAAACAGTACAACTTCTTTGTAGGTCTATTCAACGTTTTCATTACTATATTGAATAGAACAAAAATATTATCAGTAGCCGAATAACCTCTCCGAAAGCCACACTGATTCTCTTTAATAATCTTTTCTCTTTCCTCCCACAACTGCAACCTTCTCAGTAAAATAAATGAAAATACTTTAGCGACAGCATTTATAAAAGATATGGCTCTATAATTATTCACTTCATTAGTATCACCTTTTTTATGCAATGGAAATATAATTGAACGTGGAAACCCTGTTGGTATCTGTCCACCTCTGACGATGGCATTGGAAAAAGTCAAAATAATCTCTTTGTAATTTTTTGACGCATTCTTGTAAAACTCAGCAGGAACTCTGTTATCACCTGGAGCCTTATTGTTGCGCATTGTCTTGAAGGCACTTTCCAATTCATTCATATCTATGTCTTTGTCAAGAGTTTGATCTTCAACATTCATCGCCGCATAATATGTGACTACCCCGCAAACTGATCCAAACACTCGTCTGAAGTGTTCAACCCAATCCTCAGCACTCACAGTTCCCGAAATCTTGAACTCTCTACACTTGAATTTCTTTATCAGAGCCCACAAATCACTGGAATCCTTGACTCTTCTGAATTGTTCTTTTATATCGCTGTAATACGCTTGCCTTTTACTCTTACATAGCAGTTTGTATTCCTTTACTACCTTCATATAATTTTCTCTCACCTGCTCCGAATTTGATTTTCTAAACACATTCAATAGGCTAAACACTCGCTTTCTCATAACCGCACACTCTTTGTCGAACCACTTTTCTCTCCATCCTTCTCTCTTTCTATCAGGTTGGGGCACATAATTTACAGCTCTATATACAAGATTATTTAATACTTCATAAGTCTCCTCACTACTCTCGGGAAGACCATTTATTTCTCTACAAGCATTGGTGAGTTTAGATATATATTCATTCTTCCTCGCTTCCTTCCATTTCAACTTCGGTAAGAGTGGTAAAATTGTGCTCTCTCTTTCTAGAGTATCAACCGTGATTAGCGTAGCTTCAATTGGGAAATGATCAGATAAAAATTCTGGCACAATAGAAAATTTTCCAACTATTTGCGCTAATTCGACAGCCATGCAACATAGATCTATTACGGAAGCCCCTCTGCCTATAAAAGTAAAGTCTCCCCACCTATCTCCACTTATCCTTCTATTCATAATGATGAAATTAAAAACCTCACAGAACTCCAATATTTTCTTACCTTTCATATTAATCACCTCATCCTTTGACTCTTGCTTATTACTCAGTGCATTTCCCAATTCTATTACATCTGTTAATTCCGACATGTCCTGTCCATTTCCTATTCTACCGTTAAAATCTCCGATTAAAATCATATTATTTCTATTATGCTCTTGCACTATCATAAACTCCCATAATGTATTGAATTCTCTCTCTCATTCCATGTCTCCTCCACCACTCAGGTAAATTGGAACTATATAATATTCATCCCGTTGTCCTGCATTCATGTGAATAACTTTCCTCTCAAGCGCATCGATTACCTTACAAAAACTCTCTATTCTTTTACTAATTTCTATTAACTTTCCTCCTTTGCTCTACCTCAGTTTGATTCTCCAACTGCGAATTCCCAGTATAAATTGTAATCTGGAAAACAGTTTTCAAAATACAATTGCTTTCCTCTTTCAACAAACGTCTCCAATAGTACAAAAACATCATAATTACAAATAAAATTATATACTTGAACAATCTTACCACTTAATCCAGCCACATTGTACGCTACTATACTCAACTGTCCCTTCTCACACGGACTGACGGCGTTATCTCAGCGGTTGCGGTCTTCGTCCTCGCCGCCTCGCTCCTCCTCATCACACATGCTCCCGCTCACGGCACGCATCACACTCTCATCGAACATGCTCCCGATCTTCTGCAGCCCATCCTCTCCCTCCGAGACCAGTCCATTCTCCTCATCCAGCGTGAAAACCCGACTATTCACGATTAAACGATCCACTTCAACCGATACTCTCCTCTCACTCCCGGAACTTGTTTCTTCAACTCGCCAAGCACCCGGAAAAGCTTTGATCGTCGTTTTATTGTGTCGAAAGCAAAGTCTTTATGAATCACTATTCATCAGAAGACTGGAAGTGAGATAAATAGTATGAAATAGAATGAAAAGTTTAAAATATGATATAAAAATTATTATTCATTACAATAACTAAGTTATTATGATTTTTGTGGGTAGCCTGCTGTAAGGATATGTTTAGATATTTTTGAGCCTCGAATGCCAAGCTCAAGATTTTATTACTTCAGATTAAATCAAACACTCAATGGAATATTATCGAATGTGCATCCATTCATCAAGAGATTGAAAGTGAGTAAAAAGTCTAAGTAGATAGAAAATACCGAAGGATAATACAATAAAATAGGATCATGACTGATTACAATAAAATATTGTGATGCAAAACTGTTGTAAATATTATTCACATGAAAATTAAAAATAATGTAGCCTATTCAGAAGAATGGATGTATGCAAAAAATACATGATATGGTAATATACATAGGCCTACTGATTAATTTCATGTTGATCAAGTATAAATATTTATTAAAAGATCATTAATTTTTATCTTATTTATTTATTTTTGTATTGGAGTTTTTTTATTGGAAATTTCTATTGATACTAGCTGGCAGCACTCAAAACTTCGGTTTTGCAGGCATTACCCATGTGTTATCTAGATTATCGAAATATCACTTTTCGTGTGTAATTGCAACGTCACGTCTGAAACTGAGCTGTCACCTGTGAGCTGGAAAACCGTATATTATGCTGAAAATGAACTGACTGCTGAATCATCAGTTCACTGAGAGTTCAAGGCCAAAGCAATAGCAGTTACTTCGAGCAGTGGATGCAAAGTAATTGCACATTAAAGCCACAAAACGAGGAGGTTTTTGTTTACACTTTCAACATACTATCCGGGAAGAAATGGGATTTGTAGATGAATGAATGATTTCTTTTGAATTCGATCAATTGATACTTTCATGATTACCTTGCTGATGAGAGGCTAACACCAATGACCAAGATACTATTTTTTATTATTACGATATATTCATTTCAAATCAAGGAGGATTCGTCTATACAATTTGGGACTAGATAAGTTCTACTTTCAATAACCAAAAAACAAAGCACGGTAACCCTTGAAGATAGAATATTGGAATGAGATATTATACTTTTTTGTTTTGAAAGATCATAATTAAACAGTAGTTGAACATAGGTGTTTGGTAAGGCATCAAATTCTCGATAAATTTATCAATCATTCACAAAAATTTATTTATTTTGCCAGAGGCTTTGTTTTGACATAAATGTCAATAGATTAGAAATGGAGATCAAATTTCGACTTCTTTTTGGGCACTCTGTAATTCGCTGTACTCAGAAACCGTTTTGAACCTATATTATTATTAGACTTATCAAGGATGCCTCAATTGAAAGATCATTTCCAGCCCTCTCCGAACTTTTTATTTATGTGAAGATTTCCTCGCGACAGCCAAGACGACAAACCGCTACTCTAACCCCAACCATTCTCGAGTGAATCGACTGAAAAAGGCTTATTTTAAATATCAGCTGCAACATAGATAACAACAATGAAGTTGTTCAGATTAGCACTGAACTTCTCTTAAGGCCCCCTTTCACGACAGAGCCAACGGAGCCAAATACACAGAACATATCCTCCGATTGGCTGATTCTCACCAACAGCTGTTTCTTAGCCAATTGGAGGATATGTTCTGTGGATTTGGCTCTGTCGTGAATGTGGGCCTTTGAAGAAGTTTTATTTCGTTATAACTTTTCATCAATGCTACAAATCTCAATAGGCTTCTTCCTCTATATATATAAGATATATAAATAGAGAGAACGTGGGTGGCTCGTTGGAGTAAGTCATTGGTTCTCAAACTTTTTTTTTCGAGCCCTACCTGCATAATTCAGCTGTAAGCCGGGCCCCCCTACATGTATAAGCATAGACTACTGTGCATGTTGTACATATTCGTATACGTACGTAGCCTATATTACCTACATATTTTACACTCAATATTTATTTAGTTGAGTTTAGCACATATACATAACGCAATGGGGCGATAGTCTCAATCATAATAAAACAACTAATTCTATAAAAACAATAAATTATCATTTATTCAGGTACTATCGTACATAGTTGTTATTTTTGTTGCAATTGAACAATAAAAAGAGCCCTAGTGTGAATGATGAGCTCGTTTTTTTCGCACAGAGTTTATTGAAACGAGGTGTCAGCTCTGATAACGCTACTCTAAGTTCCTGGGTCACAACCAGTCTTCATCTATATTTACTTTTCATGGAAGTTAGAGCAGTAAACCCAGTTTCACACGAATAAATTGTCGCAAATGGAGTCAATATCTTCAATACATTATCACTCAAACTTTGGTGTTTCATTCGCACACCAATCCAGAAGGATGTGAGAGAATATTCTTCAAACTTCATTTTAAGCGCAGAGTCACCTTGGAGATCAATGAGGTTTTCTTCACTCATTGATTGAGAATTTAAATGGGGTTTGAATCCATGCCAAACCATTCAGGTTTATATTTATATTTATACAAATATTTTCCGAAACTACTTTTGAGGATTTATAAATTTTCAAAAACGTATTTCTTCTCAATGGCTGGAGTTAGATACATTTGTATGAAATTTTGGATACATTTCTTCAGTAATAATCTCAAGATTAGGAAATAGCTCCAAGTTGTCACTTTCGAAACCGCACTCGTACAAACTGAGCTTCTTCACAAAGCTTTCCATCATTTCAGTCCATTGCAGAATGTTTGCATCTTTTCTCTGCAAAGACTAGGCTAGGACATATATTTTCTCAAAGATATCCACCATGCATGCTAATTGCAGCAAAAAATCTGAGTTGGTGAAAAACTTTGAGTTTTGGTGGTTTTTCCCAAACAAAAGTGTAAGGACTTCATGTCTGAGCTCAAATATTCTAGTTGAAGCATTTCCTTTTGATAGCCAGCGAGCTTCAGTAAGAAACAGTAGAGCTGTGTGTTCTGATCCCATGTCTTCACAGAGAATCCCAGAAACTCATGACTTCATGCCCTTTAATGCTGTTTGGTACACCTTTTTATTTTTATTTGAATTGGATAATCTTTCCAATATAATTGTTAAGATCTCATAATGATCTTAACAACCCATAACTCGCTTATTGGACCACTTAAAAATTTCAGTTTTTCTCACTCTTATAATGATCTTAACAATTATATTGAAAAATATTATCCAATTTGAATAATAAAAAAGTGTACTGAACATCCTTAATGAGATTGACTGTTTCAACGACCACAATCATGTAAAACTCCATCAAGTTCAAGAGTCATACCTTTTGCAGCTAAAGTAGCCTCCCTATGAATTATACAGTGTGTCCATCTAGCTTCCGGTGCTACCTTTTTGATCAACCCTCGAAGTCCAGTGTACTTTCCTGACATAGCCCGAGCTCCATCTGTACAAATTCCTACACATTTGCTCCAATACATGTCAATGTCCTTCAAAAATGTATCAATCATTTGAAAAATGCTTTCACCTGTATGTGGGAGAGTGGTGGAGGGCTTCGGGAAAGTGATTATTTTTTCTCACCCTTTAATTTTGATGATGTACTTATTGTATCAATCAATAGTGAATAAAAGAATGAAAGAAGAAAGATGTTTATCGTAATTATTTTAGAAGTAAATTCATATAATTTTTCAACCAAGCTTCGCCCCCCCCCCTGAGGAATCATAGCGCCTCCCTCTAGGGTCGCGCACCACACTTTGAGAACCACTGGAGTAAGTGATTACGCAACGGTCTGACAATCAAGAGAACCCGAGTTCGAATCTCGACCCGGGCAAAAGTTTTTGACCACAGCACAATCATATGGATACGGCCACTCCATCTTTCGGAGGAGACAATAAGTCGTCGGTCCCGACTACCTAAAAAGTAGCCTAGTCGTCAACTCTCATCATCATCATCCCTTTCACTCAATACCCACGCACAAGCCTAAGAGCTTATGTGGGCATCACTCTCAATATTATTATTATTATCATTATATATTTCGGAATTGTACGTCCTTCCTTTCGTTACATATCTTGCGTACAGACGCACACAATTAGAGATAATATTGTTCAGTTGAGTACTAAATAATATAAATTATGCTTCTTTCTTGAAAAGATAGAGATGTAACAGTAATTATCAAGGAGGCTCATCAATTAATTCATGACTTGGAAATGTAAAACTCCGCATTGTGGAATCATATTCCTATAAATATAAAACGATCAAAAATTGGTTCTTTTATTAGCCTACTTATATCCATGGCTGATTTTTCAAAACTTTAGACTTGACATCTTATTTACATATTATCTATAGAACAAAATTGGTTGAGAACTCACAAAGATACAAGAATCTCACATTTATTCCAGTTTTATGTAAAAATAAAAATTAAAGTACAAACTGGCAAAACTGATTAAGTAGTTTCAATCAGGATTGTGGTAGGAGTAGTCCGTTGCATGTGGTCTACTTTTGTTCAATATTTAACCCCATTACACATCAAGGTGAATCACAATTCGAAATAAATTCTATAGTCAGAACATTGGCAAAATGTTACAACAACGTCAGCTCACATATCAATATCAACAATATAATAACACATAATCAAATCAAATGAATCTTGAAATGATTCACATGATGCACAAATTAAACTATAAAAAAAATATTATAATAAATAAAAATAAAACTCCTTGATAATAAGTTTTCAATAGTACAATTATGGAATTATCACAATAATAAACCATAAAAGACGACTTATTTGAATAATTATCCATTAATAATCATTCATATCATAATAATCCATTCAAAATGCTCCCCAAGAAGTGGAATTCTCTAAAGAGTAGCTAAGAATTCATATCAGTCATCTCATCAGAAAAGCCATCATCATGCCCTGAACTAGTCAACACAAAACCTACTAATCTCATCTACAGTTGCAAAACTCTGGTCCAAATCACCTGATTTGCCTCTACGGAAATCGATGAATCCCCAAGCATCCCTACATGGATTTGCAGCCTCTGCTATATGAATAGTGCATTACCATTTTTCTTAACTTCTCTCAATCTGCGTCGTCAGTATGCTCTTTTAGCCCACCCGCAAGTGGCACTCGATTATACCTGGTTCCAGACAAATAATGCATTATCATTAAATTATGCATTATCTTGAATGAGATATTTGGAAATGATAGTCTATCATATCCAATCTCTCATTGGTTAAGCTGCGAACCAATCCTTTACTTGTGGAACAGACTCTATTCTGGCCAAGATTGATTGAATTGAGGTTTTGAAATGCCAAAGTAATAAACCAGAACTGCCTGACAGGTGCTTGTTTATAATTCAATGTATAATACAACTCCACTTACAGTTTTCCGAACAATTCCACAACTGACCATTTCTACAGTATTTGAATAAAACCTGGATACATGCACCAACTTATTTTATTCATCTTGACAAGGACAGGATTCATATAATTTTCTTTTTCTTGATTTCTGTTCAAGATTAATATTGAAGCTAGGATAAATAAACTGGGAATCTATAACGCTCTCCTGATTGATATATAAGTTTTTTTTTCTGATTGAGAAGTAAGTAGTTAATATATGTAGTGTTTATATAAATTTCTTTCGCGAGTTCAACATGCGATTGGTGGAATCACTATCTTTCCCCACGTTTATAAATTATTTTTATTCTAATTCATTGTCGGTTATGATTGTGACTAGTATAGGTGAAACAATCCATAAACTGAAAATTCTAAATTAATAATTTGGCTTATCATAATAATACGGTACATTTATGACATTCAAATAATAACATTCATTCCACGTTTGGATATAAGCTACTCAGTATTGGGATTCAAGAAAGTGCACGTTTCACAGTGCCTCCCAACTCTAAATTGCGAGTTGGTCCTCAACATTGCCGGTAGGTGAGGGAGTCCGTAGAAACATTTTTTTGGGGAACCCCAGGTCTACATTGCGTTTTTGCTATTTGTGCTTATTTGAAAAAATAGAGATTTCAAAACTGCTATATCTTTCTGATAGTGATAGATTACCGTACTCCATTTTATGGTGCATTATTGAGAAACTTTCAGCTACCCAAATTGGATTATTTAATAATATGAACTGGAAGGACTCACTGCTCTGATTTCTCATTCTTCATTTCCTCAAAGATAAAATCATTTTGGAATGCCTTGACTCTTTGAGTAATAGCCCGCGCGGTCACCCTCCCTATCTGAGAACTAGTGACTACAATTTTTTTGAGCAGGGTATGATTGCTAAATCTTTTCTCCGGAACAAAGTCTTTTCACACAAAGTGAGCATATAATCAGAGGTGAGGCGTCCGGTCATCTCTGGATTCGCCGATGACTGGACAGAAATTATTGATATGTAATGTGTATATTATTCAATTGTGAATATTTAAAATAAATACAAAAAAAGTGAAGAAAACAAAAGAGAAACATTTTTTTGCGAGCGCGCCAAGCTCGAATCAAGTAGACTACTGCATCATCAGTTCCATCCGTTCAATGTGATTCTCAAAAATATGCGATTCCAGTAATGCTATTTAGCATTGGTTACCACCACTCTTCTGCATCATCACTCTCCCTCTCCCCATAAATCATGGTGGAGTAATCGGTCAAAGACATCGCTATTTTCTGCGATTCCACTGTTCCGCACCAGTGTTGCAAACCATACGATAATTATTTTGTTTGCAATTTGTTATTGATAATAATTATTATTATTTCTTCTATGTTTCGTTTTGAAGCATCTAAATTCAAAAATCTACTCCGTGAAAATATTATGAACTGAAAATTTAGTGAAGTAAACAACTAAAGAATTAACCTATTTCGGACTATGTGTAACCTTTTCTAAATTTGGGAGAGGAATAGCACAATGTTTCCTTATTTTTCTCTCCCTGTCATTTTTGATGATGTACTTGTTGTATGAATCAATATAGAATAAAGAATTTCATTTCAATTTTTTAAATTAATTTGAGGGCCAGTTTCTGAGCTTGAGATTTAGCCAAGTTCTATAGTTTTCAACTCAAGGATTTTTAATAGTAAGCTTATCTTATACTAGATGTCATCTTTCTCGATAAATAATCGTCAAAAATGGAACATTATCTTTAAAGTAGGAGAGGGGGTGCAGCTTTCATTCAAACTTTCAACTGAATTGTTCCTGGAGATGACTGAGCCAAAAAGTCACGCCTCGCCCCTGCATATAATACACAAGTAAAATATTCAATATGAGGTACACAAGACAGTTTTCGCAAGGATATTGACAGACACAGAAGGAAATGGCAATATGGGGAGAAGCAAAGAGACAAATTTCATTTTATCATAGGCTATCCTGGTTTTGAGATACAATGTTGGGTTACCAACTTTTTACATTTCTGTAAATCAGTAAGTGAATTCTCAGTGAAGCCTGTTCGAGAATATAAACTTACTGACGTGCTATTCTTGAATCTTAACAAACCTCCCATTCTCATCATTCTAGCAATAGCCCAAATTCAATGCGGAAAATTGTGTTTCCAAGAATCATGTCTCGGTCACCATTGATTGTGATGAACCTAATTTGGCGTTGAATTGTAGAGGATTTTTTACTATTGGAAACGGTTCTGGATTTTTTCACTATGAATGGTTTTTTAGTTATATGGAGAAAAACAGGTATTTTCAAAGACTGTGAGGTTAGCAAAGGGTATTTTTTGTGAAGAATCATCATTTACAGACTATTTGTACCAAATAACTAAAAAATCAGTACCGCAATACATTCTGCAAGCATGTATCCTCGCTCCCTTCTCATGTCACAAGTGAATGAACAGAAAAATAAACTATGAATTCGCTAAGCTGTGAATCAATGAGTCACAGCAAATCCCATAGCAGACCAGTTACTTCGAACAGTGGAGGAGACAATGGAGATTTGCAGGGATATGCAAGTAGCCCGCATTGTATGCTCAATCCGTAAATGAGTTTTGTGTGAGTGTGTATTAGCGATCGTAGCACAACGTGGTGGCAATTTTGGGAACTGGAGTGTATCCCAATTAGGTAGAGTACTAACAAAATGGGGAGATTTTTTTTTATTACGTTTTTACATGGTTTTAAGCATGTAGAAGTGATTTTTACTTAAATTGAGCAGTGACACTACGGGGTCTCCCCTTAGTGTACACACCTCCCCTTAATGTGCTGTGTATACTTGATTGTCTCCCCGTATTATACCTTGTTCCAACACACACACACACACACACACACACACACCACACACACACACACACACACACACACCACACACACACACACACACACACACACACTTTTTTCTTATTTATTTATTTATAATTGATTATTTATAATTATTATTTTTAAAGAAATTTAGAAATTGGGGTACCTAAATGTTTTTCGGAAAGCAATACTTTCCTTACCTATGGTAATAGGGCAAGGAAAGTAAAAATAATCGACACATGATAGGAAGTTTGAAACCAACGACGGTGGCCAAGGACGATGCGGGCTACATGAAGAAAAACAAACAAATTTGGAGATGTAGCAGCTGTTTCATTCATTCATTCCTATTATGCAGTATACACCAATATTCAATAACTACTGTGCTCACTTTAGCACAAGGTGCAGACTGATTTCTTTGTAGACTGTTACATTGAATACATTATAGAAGAGCTGTTGAGTTTATCTATCATATCTTTTCAATACTTTAATACTCCACAGTAATTGAGAGCTCGACGAGAGCGGTCGTATCGGAGTGGTTGCTGCGTCAGCTGTGCAAAGTTTAAACGTTCCGTAACAAAATATTTCGTGCTAGTGAACCGTGCTGTAGTGAATATTTTATTTGAAGATTTAAAAATGTCCTGTTTTATTGGCTCTCAATCCGTTTGGAATTCAGGTGAGCTGATTCCATGTGTCGACTGTGAAACGAACTTTCATATAGGATGTGTAAAAATGGCCAAGGACGATGCGGACTACATAAAGAAAAACAAACAAATTTGGAGATGTAGCAGCTGTTCTTTACACGTCGCAGTTATGATGAGTGAATTGACAACAGGAAACAAGGAAGTGACTCTCCAAGAACTCGTAGGATTTGTTGAGGTAAATGCAGGAAATTAGACTGAAGGAGAATATTAAGAAAATGGAGTTGGAGCTTGGCAGGGGTGTCCAGCCCCCCCCCCCAAGGGCAATGGCGCATGCCCCCCCCCCAAAGTACCCCAATTCCCAACCCTTTAGTTTTTAACATTAGTCAGTGTATTACAATAAAATTCACATCTTACATTCTAATCTTCCAAAGGACATTATTTACCTTTGGTCTTGTGAGGAATTCTTTCTGTTTTCATAATATTGTAAAAATATATACCATCGTTTCTTATCTCTTTTAAAAAAGAAATAAAGTATCTTTTTGATATTATTTTTGATATTAGCAGTGCACCCGTTCTTGTTCGGGAGGACTAGAAAGTACTACATTACATCAGGAAAAACTACATGACAAATATTTTAATAGGATATTAAAATATAAGTAAGGGAGGCATTGATTTTGAATGTTAAGGTTACTTAATACTCATAAAAAATTGAATAATAAATATCATTGATAATTCTTTATTGCAAGAGAATATTGCATAGCAATTTTGGTACCTAAACATTCATACAAATTTGGAACGATTTTATTCTGACAATATATAATGTCGGCAAGTTTAGGTATTTTAAATCCTATACTATTAAACGAGCAATTTCTGTTTAGATGTTTATATGTGTGTATTTCACCGGATCTCGAAAACGGCTCTAACGATTCTCACGAGATTCAGAACATAGTAGGTTTATAATATGAAAATTCTATTGCACTAAGTCTCATCCCTGGGGAAACTCGCTGAAGGACATTAAAAGAATTTATTCATCCTTGGAAAAGCAGCTGATAATTTCGTCGTCTGTTGATAATGGAAGTGAGTGAGCGAGTGCATGTGTGTGGTACTGAGACAAAATTGTGACTCAGCTGTTGAACTTTTGTACCTAATTCAATCAGGTACTTAGTGGCACTTTTAATCAAGATTAACTCCAGTAGAACCAATCAGATAAGCTATCTGTTTGAGATGGTCTTCTGTGATTTGGTCCACGTGAGATTAATCAGGATTAAAATTTTGTGAGAGAAATTTTTGCATTCTTCTGAGAATTAATCTCAATCCACTGTGATTAGATAGAACCTTTTTGTATGAACAATGAATATTGATTATAATTTCTTCTTTCCTATAATTTTCATATGCTTTTGTAGGAGCTCAAGAGCGGAGCTCGGTACCCCGATATTTATCATAAATTGGAACAGGTTGTCACTGATGTTGTGTTGTTGGTAGTATTTACTTTTTAACATTACAGGAGTAAATAACACAAGTCGAACAAAATGTATCTTCGAATGGTTTGGTTTTTGGAATAAAGATATCATCTGAACAAGTACATTTTGTAAATTCTATCTATTAATACCAGATATCGGGGCACCGAGCTTTGCTCGTTATTTATTCATTGATAAACAGAACTGAATTCTTTAAAATAATTGGGGAAGGACTAACAGGCACAGCCCAAAACTTTTCTTCCCCGAATTTTGATTTATACACTATAAAATTTATAGATGGAATATTATTCAATAATCCAAAAAGTAGGTTATGTTTCATATACTTGAATTCAAGAGAAATTTCCAGTCCAAATATTTGAAAACATAAAACTTCTAATTTAGATTGTATACATACCAAATTGAATGACAAAATAACACTCACTAATCACTTAGAACTGTATAATAATGATTAACTTTGAATATTATTATATATACCATCTCATGTCAATAAATCAGATTACTGTATTTTGATCGAGTCAATTAACATTTCTAGATTTCTCGCGAGATACGATAAGCTAATTGATTACACAGCTGATCTCCCACACTGTCACACGCATCTTCTGTTATCGACAGACGACGAAATCATCATCTGTTTTTCCAAGGATGAATTATCCTTTTCATGTCCTTCAGGGAGTTTTCTCAGGGATGAGACCTAGTGCAATCGAATTTTGATATCATAAACCTACTATATTCCGAATTTCGTGAAAATCGTTAGAGCAGTTTCCGAGATCCGTTGAACATAAATTTCCATATAACCAGATAGCCAGATAACCAGATATAAAAAAATATAAACAGATAATACAGAAATTGCTTGCTTAATATAATAGGATAACAACTTATAGTCCAGTCAAATGGTCATTTTTCAGGAAACAGTCCCGAAATAATTTTTTTCGATGTTTCTATGTGTATTTTGAGGCGCTGAATTCTAATCTGAAATTTGCTGACACGCCAGAGGGCGACTTCACCCCCAAAATCTTGGACTTTTTTTAAGTTTTCCATTTAATCTCGAGAACCTTGAATTTTTCAGGAAAAAGCATTCTCTATATAATATTAAAGATGATGAAATTTCCAATGAATTGAGTGGTCGCGCAGGACTACTTTTTGGATTTTTTATCTGAAGTGTTCCACAAGTTACGCAACTTTGAATGTGCGAGAAATTTGTGATATTTCCCCCATTTTCACATTCTCGCATATGTAACGTTGCGTATCTTGTGGAACACTTCAGATAAAAAATCCAAAAATTAGTCGAAGTTGTGATGAATTTTCTCTTCTTTTCACTCCCATGAATTATACTTCTGTTTTCAATACCGTTCAAAAGTTACAGAAAATTGAATGATGATCTTTATTTTCTCATTTTTCTTGCGATTTTACTGATTAAGAGTCTCTAAAATGAGTAAAATACATGATAGAAACTTGCGATTGGTCTTAAATGAGAGAAAATTTCATGCTCTATAAGCTGAGTAAAATGATCAACAATTGATCTTGTATTACTGATTATATCGAAAAACTGTCGAGGCTGTGAAAATGAGAAAAATATCGCAAATTTCTTGATTTTTTGAAACAAACGTATCTTACTTCACGATTATATTTTTACAAAAATCATTCACCTCACATAAAAGAGGAGATTCTTTTCTTCAAATCAAGACCAAGTATCATTTTGAGTTACCGAGACACACAGTTTTGAATATAGAAATCGGTAATTTTTCTATGAATTCTAAAGGAGGAATTTTTCATTTTTTTAACAAATTTTAGTGATATGATACATGATTTTCAACCGCCTTGACGATCTGTAGATCAACGAGCTGTAGTACGAGGAGATCATTCAGTCAAAAGTTATAAGTGATTAAAGTTTTGATCCTGGACGTATCCTTATGTGTGCCTCCCACTAGGAAATACTGGAATCTAACGAGTGATTCTCATAGAACATAGCCCTCGTAAGGTGATTTCAGCCGAAATGTTTCTTTTTTGTTAGGAATGCCATGAAAAGGTATTATAATGAGAATTTGAAATTTGGCTGTATGACATGATTTTCTATTTTTGGGTGTATTCCCCTCCCACCACCACTAAATTCAAAAATAGGTAGCCTACCTAAGGAATTCTGTTCAGAATTAATATTGTTAATTCACGTGATGTGTGACTTTCTATCATTACTAGAAAAAGATCGTAGTTGTATTAATAGGTTAGAAGTGGTAGGTTTGCATAATTTTTAAAACCCCTTAAAAAATTCCCCTTTTTTGAAAACTCTAAGCTCCGGAATCAAAAAACGTACAGTCCTGCGCGACCACTCAATTTATTGGAAATTCTATTATCTTTAATATTTTAGAGAATGTTTTTTCTCGAAAAGTTAAAGGTTCTCAAGATTAAATGAAAAACTTGAAAAAGTCCTAAATTTTGGGTTTTTGGGAGTTTTGGGGGTGAAGCCGCCCTCTGACGTGTCAGCGAATTTCAGATTAGAACCCCAAAATACATATAGAACCGTCGCGAAATATTCTTTCGGGCTGTCTCCTGAAAAACGACCATTTGACTGGACTATACAAAACAGAAAAAAGTAATGAAGCATTACAATAATTACTTGATTACTGTGTGGTAAATAGGGTGTAAATTTAGAAGATTGAAATTGGCTCCATTTGATATGATATTTGACAAATTTTTGGCAAGACAAGTTTTTTCTTCTGTCAAATTCACTAGAGTTTGCGATGTTGTTTATAATTGCATTCCCATTTCAGAGACATTATATCATCATGAAACGCATTCGAAATTAAAATAATCATTAGATTAAAATGTACATTACAATAATTTAACTTATCATTGTGCTTTTAAGAAAATTAGGTTGCAACAGCAAGGAAACTGAAACACAGGATCATTAAAAATTAAAATTAAGCAAAGGAAATCAGAATAATAGTAGATGATGAAGTTATAATTTATTTTTGTCAAAGATTTACCTTCAAACTCATAGGCTAAAATTACTAAAATTCCTGCATACAGAATATTATCAATAGTATTTTTTATGTTTTATATTGAGTTACACTTAGCAAAATATAACATTGCAAAGGTGGGAGAAAGTATTAAAATCAACTACATTAGGATATCTCTATTTAATAGGTACCTTGATTTTTTAGCCATGATTCAAAATGTTGACATAAAATATAAAAATAATCATGCCCCCCCCAAAAAATGTTGATGGCGCAAATTATGCCATGCCCCCCCCCTTGTGGGCACCCCTGGAGCTTGGAAAATCAATTGAATCATGTCATCAGGCGATTAACGACATAAATAAGAAGTTTTATGAACAAAACAAGCAAATTAGCACATGCCTCATCAACATCGATAAGCTTCCAACAGAAGTAGCTAGCCTCAGGAAGGAAAATGCAAAACTGAAGGAGGGCGTCGAGGATATGGAGCAATACTCAAGATCGAACATGCTGGAAATAAATGGTATACTCAAAAAACAGGATGAAGATGTAACAGAAATCATTTGTAGAATGAGCGAAGCATTGGGATACAAAATAAAAGCAGATGAGATCGACATTTGTCACACACTGAAACAACGAAATGAAAACCTACCTCCACCAATCGTTGTTAAGTTCGTTCGTAGAACAGACAAACAAGTAATATTGAATATAAGGAAAGTTACGAGGCAGTTTTCTACAAAGCAGATGAGAGAAACAACGGACCATCCAGTCTATGTGAATGAAAGTCTAGCACCTACTGTGCCGAAATTTATTTTTTTAAAAAATTATAACTTTTCCAAGAAAAAATTTTATTAGAGTGCTGGATTAACTTGCGATTCTCACGGTATCGGAGTAGTTTCATGATGTAATTCAGCACATTACGTAATTAAATTCTAATATTTCCTCTATTGTTTTCCAACGTTTTCCTTGAGTACTTAGAATTGTTATAGATGCAAAATCATCATAAAAAATCAGTTGAACGTCCATTCTATTGCTGAGTCTTCTACTTTGACTGAGGGAATTTTCCTGTATTCTGTCCTTGTTAGTTTTATTCCTTTCTCGTTCTATTGAGGAGAAACTATTGTCGTCCCCATCACGTCCTTTGTAATTTGGTAATTTTCTGTAGAGTACAGACATTATTTTCTGAGCTGATTTATTTCTTATCTGATTTAATCATGACATATTCGTCTTGTTTTATGTTCTCTCCTGGAGTCTAAAATTATATAATCGGGAATCATGTATTCCATCAGTTTTTAATCGCTTATCTTTCCTTCAATAACTTATTCATGGAGTATTTTATTTAATTCAGAGCGGTTGACTGCTGCACTTTATTATTATTGTAGGCTATGGATTAGTTACAGTCGAAAACCCATTTAAGGGTTTTGTGTGTGTGTGTGTGTGTGTGTGTGTGTGTGTGTATTCTTGAATACTCATTTGAGGATCGAGCTGTAAATATGCCTTGCTGTCGAACGAGGGCTGACGAATTCGCCGACTGAGATGGCCGGTGATATAGGACATCTGACCTTGCCGTGCGGGACGTGCATGTCGCTGGCCCGGCTATGGTCGAATTTCAACATACTAACCATGTCAATATTTAGTACCTATTTCGTACTATTTAGTACCTCCAATGAAAAAATTTGTACCTCACCCCTAACTGAGTTATTAATTTTTCTAAAGTGCCGGGCCAGAGACATGGTTGCCCGGCTATCTTCAAATTTGAACTCAAGCTGTGCACCAATATTTAGTACCTATTTAGTACTATTTAGTACCTCCAATGAAAAAATTTGTACCTTAAAGGTGGCGGAAATACAGCATGAAAATAGTTAGGGTCAATGACCTCTCAGCCCGGCTATGTCTGAATTTCACCAATCTAACTATGCCAATATTTAGTTCCAATTTAGTACTATTTAGTACCTACAATGAAATTTTTTTTATCTCAAAGGTTACAGAGTTATTGCATGAAAATAGTTAGGGTCAATGACCTCTCAGCCCGGCTATGTCTGAATTTCATCAATCCAATTATGCCATTAAATAGTACCTATTTCGTACTAATTGGTACCAACAATAAAAATTTTCTTTTCTCAAAGGTTAAAGAGTTATTGCATGTCAATAACAAGGGTCAATGACCTCTGCCCATGGGCATGTCACTGGCCCGGCTATGTCTGAATTTCAACAAAATAATTATGCCAATATTTAGCACCTATTTCGTACTATTTAGTACCACCATTAAAAACATTTGTACCTTCAAGTAGAGCTTGCACTACGTCGGTGGAGCGGCGCGACGCGGCGCGGCTATGTATGAATTTCAACAAACTAATGATGCCAATATCTAGTATCCATTTTTTACTATTTATTACCATTATTAAAAATATTTGTACCTTAAAGTAGAACGTGCACTAGGTCGGTGGAGTGGCACGGAGAATTTTTGATCTCAAATTAAATACATATGATTAAGTGTACCTCCATGCACTTGGACCGCGGCGCGGATCCAGAAGAGTCTCTGAACTTGACGAGGAATGGCGTCTTGCCGCGCTGCGATCGTAGTGCACAGACCTTCCATCCTCTCTCTTGCGTGCCCCACCTCGCCGCTCCACCGACCGAAATGGTAGAGGTATTTCCACAAGTATAAAATTGGGCATACACAATAGTAGATTGGAAAACTAAAAAATTGAAACTTTTCATTTTATTGACATCACACTTATATCTCAATAATTCACCAACTATTTTATTGCATCATGAACATTTTTCAAATGTAGAATTGTTGAAATGAGTACATTGACAAGAAAGATACGTTTTGGCACTTATAGGAACTATAATGAGGAATTTCTCAGTTACTATACATGGAATATAATAGTATTCACAATTTTTATAGGAGTATAATTTCTCATAATTGAAGATTAGAATTCATTCAGAGTCTTCTATAAACCATATATTTCTTAAAACAACTGATAAAGTATTTGACAGTGCGGTAGAAAACATATTTTAAAAATTGATTATTACTCAGTTAGGTACTTTACATTAAGGAGTAATTTTAAACAAGTCAAAAAATCAACTATATAAACAATAACAATTAACTATAAAAATTAAAAGATTTATTGAGTAATAAAAAATGGGATAGTATTTATGAAAATCTATCCAATGATGTTAACGATTTGCTAAAAATATTCTTTTCGGTTTTGACTTAGTGTATAGAAAATTCTAGTCAGGAAATAAAAATACCACACAGATATAAACCTTTGAAGCCATGTAATACTTCTGGATTAATAGAATCAATGAGAACTACAGATAAATTATATAAGAGATCAATAGAAGAGCCTTTCAACACAAAACTGAAACATGATCTTAAAACATATAAAAATTTATTAAAAAGATTGATTCATGAAACAAAAACAAACTATTATCGATCAAAAATAGAGGAATTTAGGAGTGATAAACGTAAACTATGGAATTACATAAATGAAATCATTCAATTAAAATGATGAACCAGAAATAGATTCAGCTGAATAATTAGATAGATATTTTTGCAAGTTAGTAAAAACTTGGCTGCTCAAATTGAACAAAATATCACTACAACAGATTTCACATATAAGAGAACCGATGAATTAAATGCATATTTTCTCTCAGTCCCGTAAGTCCACCGGAGGTGGTAGAAACTATAAAAACTCTGAAAAATAACTCTTGTCCGGGTCCTGATAATATTCATAATAGAACACTGAAGCAGATATCAGATCTAATAGCTGAACCCCTCTCTTTCATTTTAAATAAATGTTTTGAAACAGCTGTATTTCCTGATTCATTTAAAATAGCTAACATCAAACCGTTTCCTGAAAAAGTTGATAAAAATAATCCAAGTAACTATAGAATAAGCTTAATTGGCAACATTGCCAAAATATTGCAAAAATTATTTAAAATACGAATAATGAAGTTCACACAAAATAATAACATTATTAATGTAACCAATATGGTTCCCTTTCTAATAAAAGTACTGAGGATGCGCAAGTATATTTTGTAAACAATGTAACAGATATGTTAAATTCCAAGAAAAAACCACTTGCAGTCTTCATGGATTTATACAAGGCTTACGATACCATACC
>NC_052508.1:77036170-77095079 GCF_014356525.2 Nilaparvata lugens
TCCCTGTGGCCATCCAGATGTCTAGGTCTCCTCCTCATTCAGGGCGGGTCACTTGAAGAAACAAAATATTTTAGAAAAACTTGTGTACAATACTTACTCATAAATCATCCAAGCCATTATTGGTATGTTGAGACACACGAGCCACCAGTGACCGGATAATAAGAATATAGCCACAAGCAAACCATGAACAATTAACTTCGGCAGAACCCACTGCAAGAAAACATTTGCAACAGTTAAAAGTGAGTGTAATAATATTGCACTTAACCAAGTGGAATCGTTATACTAATATCAATATTGTACTAAGTTTTAGTTTTTAAATAAATAATTGATAAAGTTGAATCAGCCGCCGAGTGTTTTCCCCATAAAATTCATATCAATAATGTTTTTATAATAAAATTAATCTTGTTTTGTTTGAATGTAAATATGTTAAAGATTTATTAATTTAAGTTTTAGTTATTCTGTTCTCTTTTGTTATAATAGTTATTCCCATCACAAAAGTTATCATAATTCTTTTCCCCCCTTACATACTTGGTGTAGGCACATCATGCTTACATATTTGGTGGAGGCTTCTCCCGCCGTTCCACATCTTGCTTCCAATATCGTTCTTGTTCTGAAAATGCCTTTAAAATGATGTATCACACAATGGATGTCAACATTTAAAATATTTGAGTTACAACCCCTCATTTCTTTAAAAACTAAAACTTCAATCAGCTGGTTTTGGATGCAAGCATCATAGAAAATTTTTATTGATGCCATCTTTCTTGTTTTAAAAAGGCCTTTTAAATGATGTACCCCACACAATGGGTGTTTAAATTTAAATTTTCGAGTTACAACCCCTAAGTCACCCCCTTATAAGGGATTGAAATTCAGTTGTATGTCAAAAGATAGAGTATTAGACCAAAAACTTATCCTGAAAGTTACAGTACTAGTAGCTCTGTGAACAGTAGACATCACGCAGTATTCTCATCCACAAGTACCTGATTGAAACTATAGACCTTATGGAAATACAGCAATAGACTGGCTTCTCCACACATCTGTGTAATCAGTTGATTTATGATGAATAATTCTATAGTCTGATTTTTACTCTAATATTGGCGTATGAAGGAGGCTCCTTTTTCCTTTTATATTATACTTGAAATGCAAAATTTCCAAAACCTTGTATATATGTTAACGCACAATTAAAAAAGGAACATACCTGTCAAATTTCATGAAAATCTATTACCGCGTTTCGCTGTAAATGCGCAACATATAAACATTTAAACATATAAACATTTAAACATTAAGAGAAATGCCAAACCTTCGACTTGAATCTTAGACCTCACTTCGCTCGGTCAATTACTTACATAATTCAATTTTGAGCAGCATTCTTGAGCATTGAGATAGTCACATTCCAAATCAGATAATGTGATGACCTAGAACTGAGTCAAGGATATGAAACCAACAATAGAAATATTATAAAATAAATTTATTGGTAATAAAATTACATGGTTTATTACTTTAAGAAGATAGATAGATAGATAGATAGATATATTTCTCGATCCATGAGACATCTATAGATGCATGAGATCACGTCAAAATATTAGAACACATACATAATAATGTATGTATAGAGGTATGTATAGTACCGATACAGAATGTAAAGACCTTACTATGGCAGGTAGCATAGAAACAGGCCTATCTCTATATAGTACCCATTGCCACGATACTCGGAACAATGATGAGAGCGTTGACAGGGTATCTACAGTCCAATAAGGTGATGGGTGATATGCAGCATGGAGGGTTCAATAAATTCAATAAATTATTTGCGACTACTGCTCAAAGAATAAATGAGAAAATGAAAAAAAAACACAACACTTATCTAATAGTACTCCTAATAGCGTTCCTAGCTCCCATGTTTTGCCGCCTGATCACTTTATTCTAACACCTACAATGAAGAGGAAATCTCACGCATAATCAATAGCTTCAAGCCATAAAATAGCACAGGACATGATGACATCCCGTTGGGGGTATTAAAGAGCTGTTGTGAGGCGGTTGTCCAGCTGCTTGTTTGCATTATCAACTCCATGCGCAAAAGCGGGGTATTTCTCAACATTTTTAAAATTGCCAAGGCCACTTTTCAAAGAGGGCTGTAGACATGACATTAACAATTATATACCTATTTCGTTATTGACAGCTTTTTCAACGATAATTCTTATTAGACTTGTATCTTACCTCTCTGAACATAATCTTATTTCACCAAACCAGCATTTATTTGTAAAGAACTGGTCAACTAGTACAGCCCTCATCGTGGTTTTTGAAGGTATGATAAAATATATTGAAGGTGGCAACTACACTTCTGGAGTAATGCTCGACCTCTCTAAAGCATTCAATTGTGTAGATGAGTTGCTTTTGGAGAAATTAACTGGGCTTAGTTTAAGAGGAAAAGTGCATGATTTAATAAGGTCTTACCTTTCTGATCGGTATCAGTATGTTTCAACTCATGGTAGTCACGGACAAACAGCTGTTTGAATCAGAATATCATCAGGAGTACCACAGGGATCTATTCTGGGACCACTTCTCTTTCTACATAGACTTCATCATGTCGAACATGTAATGCTATAAAACCTAAATTTTTCAAGAAATAGAAATCAACAGCTCTCATAAAGGCAACACATCCATTTGAAAAAATTAGCATGGACTTCAAGGGTCCTCTTCCTTCAAAAACAAATACCTGTTGACAATAATGTTGATGAATACTCCAGGTTTCCATTTTCATATCCTTGTCCAGATATGAATTCACCAACAGAAATTCAGTACCACATTTGGTTTACCTTAACTTCCTATCTACGGTATATATTGACCGAGAAACCTCTTTCAAATCCAGAGAGCTGCAGGAATTCCTTCATAATAAAGGAGTAGCCACTTCCATGTCACCACCTTATAATCCACCAGGAAATGGCCAAATTAAACGAGAAAATGATACAACATGGTGCGTAGGGTCTCTTACATTGAAGCACAGAAATTTGGATTTATCAGATTGGGAAACAGTGCTTCCGGATTCTCTACATTGTATTCAATGTAGTGCACTGCTACTAATAAGACATGATAGAATGTTCCGACACTATGGACAATCGTCTAATTGTATAGCACTTCCAACCTGGCTTGCCCCTTCAAACAAAGTGCTAATGAAAGTCCCTATACGAAAAAGGAAATTCGTACCATTGGTCGAGGAAGTACATTCTTCAAATCAACCCACAGTATGCCAAGGTTTGGCTTAATGCTGTAAGAGAGACAACTATATCACTAAAGAGCCTAGCACCTCGAGGAGAGAACAATCGAAAAAAATCAAGATGATACAAGTACAGGATCAAGCAGAGCCTGAGAACACTCGAGAAATTGATTATGAAAATGATGATGATACACGCAGTACAGGATCAAACCTGAGTGATGAAGCAGATCTTCCTGATGGCATCCTGCAAAAATCTTATAGACAGACCTATTTAAAAAACTAATAATTAAATTCCTAAAGGAGGGAAGAATGTTCCCTATGTACAGAATGATATTATCCCAGGGAATGATGATATTAAATAATGATTAAGGTATCCTCACAGTGATCTCAATATACATCCTGGAATCCATCATCCTAGTGGTAAACCAAAGTCCGGCTTTAAGACGAGATAAGCACAGTTATAGAACACGCAACGTGGATGACATAAGCCTCCCCCAGCATCGACTTAAGAAGTATAGTAGATCTCCGGCCTATTCGGGGGCATACCTGTTTAACCTGCTTCCTGGCAACATAAAATCCCTAGTGAATGACAACACCTTCACAAGAAGACTAAAACAATACCTGATGGACAGACCATACTATAGCATTGCAGAATTCATTGATGACCACACCTTCTCACACCTTAAATAAAAGTGAACACCGACACCCCCACGATGGGACGAAAAAGACGATTCCCCGGTCAAGCAGACTGCGGAGAAGACATAAGAAGTAAAGTAAAGTAAAGTAAATCATCATACGACTTGTGTTTTGTTATGTTGTTATCAGATGTTCAATTATTTATACTAGAATTCAATTCATTGAAAATTCATTTGTGATCATTAAAACCTAAACTGCAGAGATTTTTCATTACAAGTGTAAAAAAGTATTAGTTAATTCACAAAAAAATAAGTTGCAATGTACATTATAAGTAGGGTTGCCACCCGTACTATATAATAAAGTATTGTACTTTATTTGGAGGTCTTGTATTTTATACTTTGTAAACAAGATAAAGTACGCAAAAATACTTAATTTTGATCAATAAAGTTCTATATAATAAAGTAGGAGGAAATCAAAACATTTTAGTTTAGTAGAGTGGCGGAGACTGTCAGATTTTAACTAAATATTGGCAACATTTTTTCAGTGCATGTGATGCTGATGAGTTCAAGAATTGTATAAAGTGGTTTTATATTTACTCTATATCCCTGCCACTTCAGCATTCGTGGAAATGGTTTTTTCGGTGATGAATAATAAGTGGAAAGATGAGAGGAGCAAAGCATCTTTGAATCTCATAAGAAACAATGAACTAATGATTTATTTCAATTTGAATGTTGATTGAAAAGATGCTTTGCAACTCTCCACCAGTAACAATTATTTATTGATGATAGCCAAAAGCAATAAGAAATATATTTTTAATAATAACTAATTGATTTTTATTAAATTTAAAATTCATTATTAAACTCATTTTGTATTCCATTATATATATGTATTGTATTTTGAATATCCATTCAAAATTACTTTATTTGCATGGGCTACTTATAAAAGTTATTAAAAACATAAAGCACCCATTATTTATTTTTTCCAGGAGCACATTCAAGCTCTAAAATCAAAATAATAATACTCAATAATCAGCCTTGTGGGGTACTTGATAGAAGAAAACCATAATATATTGATATGAATGCTAATATGAAGATTTTAAACGTGTTGGAAGCAAAAGCAGTAAATTACGGTAAATTAATGTAAAAGAAGATTTCATATCTACACTACAGCAAAATGAAATAGTAATAAACTAATAAATATCATTCAATTCGATTAAGATAGTCCCATTTTTGATAAAATTATGCAAACCAAGAAATAAAACATAATATGGAGGATAGTCTTATATGTACATAAATTAGTCAATACCTTTTTATTTATTTATTCATTTGAACTTGAAAATGGCTAAAATAAGCTGAAACCGGTCGTTCTTTTAAAATATTTCATATAAATAAAGAGTGCTTTATGTTTTTAATAAATCATTTAAAATTGTATTTTGAGAAGTAGCCTACACATATCTTTGGCCAGAGTGCAATTTTTTGAATTGAATTTCTTATCTTGTGTAGGCCTACCTAAAATTATTTTGACTAGCCTAGAGTTGATTAAATTGTTGAAGAGTAACAATATTATGCATTTTTTCAAGGAGTATAACTTACATTTTGAATTTAGAAGACCACACTAAAACTTTTTGGATTGAATAAAATAAATTATGTTTTTTCATGATACTATATTAAACAAATCTTTTGTATGAACGTGTGTTTTGTAACAAATAAAATTATTTATCTTTTTAATGATTTATGATTATTTTCGTCATACCAGTATATGTAATCAATAACTTTCCAAGCTATCATGTTTTTATTTGGATAAATCAAATTATTCTATCAATAATTATAATGGATTCTAATAGTAATCAGTGATATCCATGTCAATAATGTGTATTCTTGTGAGTATATCATAATGCCACAGAATGCTGACTTTTTGAATATACAGGTAAAAATGGCATGTACTTTATTTAAACCTAATGTACTATATTTTTTAGGCCTGTGATTACCAATGTACTTTATTTTTCTCAAAAAAAGGTGGCAACCCTAATTATAATGTATTATCAAGAAATTAAACTATTGAACCCAACTATAAAACTGACAGACTGGGCGAATGAAAACATTATTTTATACTTCAATCGCTTTCTAACATAAGCATTTATTACATTCACAGGTGAATTGATCAACTCCTCTGTATTGTATGACTATAATGGGTTTTCTCTCTATAAGCATATTTCTAGAATGTGATTTGAAAGGGACTTCATTCCGACTTCTAGCACTCACTGTTAGTCTATTGATTTTATAATGACTGGAGCTTTTCTTAGTTTAGCAACTACATTGTTTATAAATTCATTGAATAGTTTCTACAATATAAACAATATTTATACGGTAAAGGATACATAATATACAAGCAGAAATAGAATTGATCCTGTGTCCACTAAAGCGAATGCAAAGAGGAATGGTCCACCAGCCATTTTGATGAACACTTATAACTTAGTTAACTATTATAGGAATAGATAGAAATTTATTACTATTGTTTAGACAGGCGGTGAAAAGAACGCTAAATAACATAAACCTAACCTAAAATTTAATGCATCTGCATCAACGGCTTAGACCAGTGGTATAGCGCCAAACTGGGTTGACGACAAAGTGGGTCATTTTTTCGACCGCATTTGTCGCCTCATGACACGACAAATGCGGTCACCTCAGGAATGTGACCCACTCTGTCACTGACCGCATTTGTCGGGAGTTGCAAAAATGAAAATCGACCGCATTTGTCGCCTCATGACACGACAAATGCGGTCACCTCAGGAATGTGACCCACTCTGTCACTGACCGCATTTGTCGGGAGTTGCAAAAATGAAAATCGACCGCATTTGTCGCCTCTTGACAAGACAGATGCGGTCACCTCAGGAATGTGACCCACTCTGTCGCTGACCGCATTTGTCGGGAGGTGCAAAAATGAAAATCGACCGCATTTGTCGCCTCATGACACGACATATGCGGTCACCTCAGAATGTGACAATATATATATATATATCGAGATTCTGTTATCGATACATTGTACTTTATCGATACCGTATAGCCTTTGATAATGCAGAAAATTGGTTGTACAAGCTGATTAACTGACCTGTGCCTCGTAATTTGAATTTGAATCTTTAATTTGTGTTTATGATGTTGAATTCTATTTTACAATTTGATTTGAATTACAAGAATCAACAAAATGAACTTGAGATTCAGTGTTAATAATGTGGTTTAAAGTAACAGGCTATTATCAACAATAACCTAACTTTATGGAAATTGTTGAGTTTTAGAATTCTAGTATTGATGTCTAAGTTCTACTCATTGTTTCAGTATATTAATTTAAAATGCCGTTTTCATAGATGACCTAGATAGGCTAGCTAAACTAAGATAGATTGAGTTGATCGAGTTTGAGTGAACAGAATTAAAACTTGAATCGGTTCCTAATGTAATTCTTCAGGGAATTAGTTATTTTCTGTTTACAATAAACCAGCAGTTCATTGATTATTTTAATAACTCATTCGTCGTTTGTGTGTTTAGAGCTGTAGCCTACTCTGATAGGTACAGTACTGTAATAGGAGAGGAAAAGCGATTGAGAAATTTCTCAAAAAATGGTAAGATTTATAATTACTTTTACATTTAGTTGCACTGTGCAATAGTAAAAGAGTATAAATGAAAAATAGTAGGTACTTAGTTTAAAAAAAAAAACCAGATTTGATTCCAGCTTTAGATTTACTAATATTAAGCTGCTGGGCGGTTCACACCAAAGTTAAATAGGCCTATGTACGAAGTTCTAAAAATTTAATCCCTATTTTATTAGATTGAACGGAACTTGACAAACACATATGTTCATCATGTGTATGATAAGTTATTATGTTCAATCTATGAGGATTAAGTTATTAACATTTTGTTAATAACTTTGGTGGAAACGCAGCTTTAATGTAGGATACTATGCAAACGGCCCTTAAAAACGCTCACCTACCAACCTACCTTCAATCTTTAATGCACTGCCAAGCTTACTAAACAATTGCACGCACAACTGTAGTTAACAGTCACATCATATTATGTGCGCTGGATTAATATAAAAGTAAAAGCGCTCATTCTCGATAAAACAAGTCTGTGCAATTTAGTAGATACTCATAACAGCAAGTCCACAACTAAAATAAACATAAAAATATGGTAATATATCTACCCTATATACTAGCAACTTCTGTTAATATGTTTAGATGCTCATATGTTTGTATTTCACCGGATCTCGAAAAC
Organism: Nilaparvata lugens; assembly: GCF_014356525.2. Classification (NCBI taxonomy): domain Eukaryota; kingdom Metazoa; phylum Arthropoda; class Insecta; order Hemiptera; family Delphacidae; genus Nilaparvata; species Nilaparvata lugens. Next base: position 77,044,277 of record NC_052508.1, read on the forward strand.
GGCTCTAACGATTCTCACGAAATTCAGAACATAGTAAGGTTTATAATATAAAGATTAGATTGCACTAGGTGTCATCCCTGGGAAAACTCGTTGAAGGAAATAAAAAGGATAATTATTATTCATCCTTGGAAAAACAGCTGATAATAATTATTTCGTCGTCTGTTGGTGATGAAAGTGAGTGAGTGGGACTGTGTCAAAATTATGACTCAGCTGTTGAACTTTTGTAATCATTCAATCAGGTACTTAGTGCTAGCGGTTGCAAAAAAGCCGGGTTATTTTCAATCCTGATTAATTCCAGTGGATCCATCTTTTTGAAATGGTCTTCTCTGATTTGGTTCACGTGAAGTTAATCAGGATTAAAATTTAACCGGCTTTTGTGCAACTGGGCCTTTGTGAGGGAAATTTTTGCATTCCTCTGGGAATAATCTTAATTTACTGTGATTAGATAAAACATTTCTGTATAAATGTTATTATAATTTCTTCTTTCGTAATTTTTTATGCTTTTGTACTCCAGAACGAAGCTCGTTCCCCGATATTATATATAAAAACGAAATGGCACTCACTGACTGGCTGACTGACTCACGCACTCGCAGAACTAAAAATCTACCTTTAATCTAATATAATCTAGCTTTATCGAGAACAAATGAACAGGAAATGTTCAAATTTAGTACAGAAGCTAAGCTAGGGTGTAATAATGTTGTGTTAGAAGGAATTTAAAATAACGCCAAAGATACGCCCAAAATTAGCGGTTTTTTTTTGTTTCTCTGTTCTTTCATCAAGTAATAGACAGAAAATGTTCAAATTTGATACAGAGGTTTAGGTAGGGTCTAAAAATTTTGGGACTTTATTATTTCATCAAAGATACGTCCAAAATCAACGTTTTTCTCATCTTTTCTGCATTTTCTCAGTACTTTGACTTTCTGATGGAATGCTCAAATGAAAAATGCAGGCAAGAAAATCTCATTTTTGTACGATCCAGTCGGTGGTCCAGGGGGTGGAGCCTCCTTGCTATGTCGAGCGAAGCGAGCCCGACGGCTAGTCATAATATAATATTATGATGTAAATTACGGTACTAGTGAGTTTATTCTATTTGCGGGACCTGATGTTATAACTAGGTATAGCCTACTATATTTATTTGCACAGCCACAAACTTCTTGCAATCCATTATTTGAAGGATACTAAAATAGCAGCAATATCATCCATACCACCTCCAGAAAGTTCATACCGTACTCTATTGCCACGAGACTGTGCTGGTATTTGCCGATGGTTTTTAGTAAAACTTGTTTACCCAAACTTTTTAACAACCGTTTTATTTACCGACGAGGCACTCTCTACAAGAACAACTATCGTTAACGTCCACAACCAACATATTTGGGCAGCTGAGAATCCTCATGCCATCAATCCTAATCTTCCACAACATCAGTTTTCAGTAAACATTTGGGCAGGAATCATAGGAGATCATCTACTTCTGTTTGAGCTTCCTTCCAGGCTTAATGGCATAATCAACTAGTCTTTTGGTATGAGTTTAATGTCATTTAGATATGCTACTTTCATATAGAAAAAAATTTACATAAAAAACCGAATATTTTATTTTCAATCAGCTACAACTTATGAGTTATCAGTTCTCTCCTCATAAAACAGCAAATTTTTGTGGTGTAATGTACTACATAAGAATACATTTCATTAAACTTTTATTTGAATTTAGTTAACACAGCTTACATAATTCTTTTCAGAATTAAATTCTCTACAATTTTTAGTGCGAAAAATTATTTGTTTACTGGTCATTAAAAAAAGTTATTGGGCATCAAACGTAGAAGTCTGTGTTTCTCTACTTGGATTTTTTGCATATTTTAACTTTTTTCTCAAAAACTACTCACACTACAGCTTTCAGACTAGTTTTTTTCAATTTTTCAGATATTTTCCCATATGAATCCAGCATAAGTTTTTCAAAAACCAGTCCCTAAACAATTCAGCATCTGTGTATTTCACCAGAGGAACTGAATTCCGGGCAAAATCCTTTACCCTGTATAGCTCGCTAATGAAGCGTTTATGGATATATGTTTATATGAACTTTTTTTCTTATTTTTACCTCTACTATCACGTATTAAAATATTTTACCATAATTATGAATCACCCTGTATTATAATTTCCTCTTTTGTTATAAATTTTCTATGCTATTGTACTTCAGAGCGAAGCTCGATACCCCAAAATTTTTTTATGGTGCTCAATAATATTAAGATATGATTATCGACTTATTTCAACATGTTCTATATTCTTCACTCTTCAAAACATTCGTCTTATTTGTTAACTATCAGCTGTTATTGTAGCTCCCCATCAGCTCCCCAAGACAACTCATTGACAGGTTCAAAACAAGCAACCCTAACACTTTCACTGACTCCTATTCTATCGCACACTACTGACTCAATGACTCTGGAATGTTGTCTTGCTATCTCACATGAATGGTAGGCTATGGATTGTAGGCACCTATTGAGAATACCCATAATGGCCGGGACACTCATATCCGCACCGAGCCCGCGCCGCGATACGGCCGAGTGTCGGATGTACTACGGAAAGTGAGAAAACAAATGCTTTCAAACGTGTAGGAACACATACTACTGCACCACGTCAGCACCGTCACCGTGTTTGAGCCGTGCCCGCGCCGTCACCAACTAGTTCAGTTTACTTTTTGACGGTGACGGTGCGGGCTCGTTTAACATAGAGTGAAAAACTATTTCAGAGTATTTCTGGGTATTCAGTTATTGGAGAGATTTTTCTCTATTGGAATTTTCCAGTTTTGTACGATTAAAGAGATGATAAATATGATTGAAAAATAAGTTAAACCAAAATTAAAAGTATAACCAAATAATAAGTTAAGCCAAAGGTATAATAAACATAATATAGACTAGTAAATAATAAAATGGACAACAAAAAGTATAAAAGAAGGAACACGTGACTGTGTCTTAAATTTCAAATTTGAAACTAATAACGTTTAGATAAGGCAGAAGATAACAATTTTATTGCTGATATATATTTATGATACATTACTGATTGTGGTATTCTTATGCACCGAAAATATACCGAAATATATACCAGCACTATGATTCTCATCTTCTGTGTCTACAGGTAATTAGTTTAAAATTGAAAATCTAATTTATTGTATTTTTGTGATGGTGAATTAAGATAAGAGTTCAATGAATATAATCTAGAGCTAGAGATTTTCAAAAAAAATTTTTTCAAGATGAAAAAATATCCAAATATCTAACTTACACTTGTATAATTCTACCCTCATTATACAACTTGGAGTATTATAAAGTAATGATGAGAACTCACTTATTCACAATAATTAATTCTGAACATGATTTCTCAGTAATTGTTAAATTTATTAAAGTGAGGAGGGGGAATACTAGCAAAAATAGAAAACCATGTCCTTCAGCCAAAATACATATTTGTAATTGTAAAAGTGTACAGTAATTCTTTAGCGATGACTCGAGCCGCCACGGCTAGATCACATAAATTTTCAATATAGGAGGTTCTTGATATAAAAATCTATTGCACAGGGTCTCATTCCTGGGAAAACTAGCTGAAGGACATGAGAAAGAGAAATCTATCCTTCTAGGAACAGCTGATATGAGACTGTTCCATAATCAGTTGTACCACTATAAAAGTGAGATGTTATTATTCCAGCTGTATGACCCAGTAAATACAATCTATTTCAATCTGCAGATTTCGTGTAAGGCCAGTTACAGAGCTCGACCGACCGTCAGTGCACCATCCTGACCGTAAGCATCGATGAATCAGTTTTACACATTCAGAGCTCGACCGACCGTCAGTGCGTACCTATGCACCATCCTGACCATATGCATCCATACATCATCAGTTTTTCTGACTCACAAAATGGACGCCTTTACAGATTGTTCAATTGCAGCTTATTATCTTCGTAAACGAAAGATTAAAAGACGTAGATATCAAGTTCACCTGATGGTTGCCCAAAGAGCATTTCAAAGGGAATTCAGTACCATTATTTACATTATTGCTTGGGGTGAAGATACATTTTTCAACTACCTCAGAATGTTCATCAGAAATTTTGATGAGTTATTTCGAGCTTGTATCACCATTGGGAATACTTGCAGTCACTTTAAGCTACGGATCAAATAATATTAATAATATATGATTTTTTCAATAAAAAATTTAGAAATGATTGAAGAAATGTATAGAAAAACTCTGAATTCAAATAATGACACTATTAATTGAATTCATTCATTATGCTATTCAATTCAATATCAGCTGATTGTCGGGCAGAGGTGTCAGCACATTGGTTATGTTGCGATCGGGCTACTGATCAGTACAGCTCTGAAAGCTTCTATTCGTTTCAATAGCACGTCAGTCTACCGATGGAACGGATGCGCACGAGCAGCTCTACCGATGGTTTTCGTATGCAGTATGAAACGCACGGTCCTGACCGTGCGCATGCATGCCGTCAGTCCTGCTCTGTACGGATACATTCACCAATTCACTTCTATTTATTTCTACAATGGACGTAAAACAGTAAGTTGCAACGGACGCACTTTGTGCGCTCGTATGACCCTAGCCTAAAGGTGTATTTTCGTTTGTGCGTAAACTTCCGCAGTCGACGACGACAAGCATTGTTCACATCCATATTGTCCAAATTTCAAGTGTGCTAAAACAGCTGACCAAATAACTTTTCATCATTTATGTTTATTATTCAAGAATAAAAACATTTCTAATAGTATCAACATAATATTGCCATTTGAAAGTATAAACTCAACCACACCCATTAAAACATAATTCAACAAAATCTTTTAGGTTATTTAGACAAATTGAAATCTACCCAATCTGAGATTCTCACCCTGTTAGGCTAGCTTCACATGCTTTCGGTTTCAATCGGTTCAGTTCGGCTCATTACCGAAAACGAATGAGGCTTTCATACATGTCAGGTTTTAATTCCTACGGTTCTAATTAGGTATTTTCTTCTCAAACACTGCTGTGTTTAGATTTTCACAGTTCATGCTGGTATATTTAAATATAACAGTTGGTGTTAAATTGTAAGATGTTATTTCTTGAACAACAAAATTTTAAAGTTAATTAAAAATTCTGAATTATTTGAATAGTTTCTTTTTGATTATGTTAATTTTGGAAGTTCAGAGAGATTATTTTTTTAATTGAAAATTTGTTCCTTGTTTTGACACATGGTATAAAAAACTTCATCTCTTCTCTCCATTGATGCAATCATGGAAAAATAAAAATTTTCCTTAAGTTTTAATTTATATCTTTCATATTTTTCTATCATTGAGAAAAAATGTTTCTGTGAATTAACAGAAATGAATTGACCATAATATGTTTAATTTTTCTGCTCAAAATTTTCAAGTTTATTTCAATATTATTGAAAATTTCGGATTGTTTAGTGTTATTTCCGGCTCTTATGAACCCTTCGAAATTCAAAATTCATCAGTCATATCTCGAATACGTATTCTCTGAGTGTTAATCTTTGGTGAAAACAGAAATTTTAAACTTAACCTCACTTTGGACTATTCATGTGCCAAAATCAAGGAATTGAAGAAGTTTTGGGCAATTGCCTGTTTCTCTTTCCAAATATCGTGTTTGTGACTGTTCTAATAAATAAATAAATAAATCATATTATGATTTTGACTTGGAAAATTTTGAAACAGATAATCACGATATCAGTTTAAAATAAAAACAAAAAAGGCAAGCGTGTTTAAAAGACTTTGTTTTTTCCTGTTTCCCTAGCAACGAATTCGAATTTAATGAAACGTATAATTCGTGTCGAGGGGGCGTTCGGTGCTATGCGGTAGCTATTCGGTACCGAATTCAAACCGAATCATCGTTTACACTTGTTGGAATTTGCTGAAAACAAAACAAACTGAACCGAAAGTGTGTGAAAGTAGCCTCTCGCTAGCAACAAATTGAAACCTGATGGAATTTATTAGAGTCAAGTGGGCGTTCGGTTCTATGCGGTTTCTATTCGGTACCGAATTCAAACCGAATTACCGTTTCACACTTATCGGAATTTGCCGAAAACGAAACAAACCGAATGAGTGTGAAACTAGCTTTATGGTCGATGGTCCAACAACGGCATTTACGCACAAACGAAAACCAAGCTTCAAATGTAACAATATTCTCAGCTTGAAAGGAGAAGAAGAAGAAGAGAAAGATGGAGAAGAAACCTCATTTCAATCATCTTCATCATCTATTCCTCTATCCATTCGCAATCGCAAAAATGAATGTAATGAGGGAATAGGACAAAACTGAACATAAGAACTCCTATTCCCCAATTACATTAATTTTTATTGTTTATTCCTTAATTCTCTATCCATTCGCAATGGCAAAAATGAATGTAATGAGGGAATAGGACATTCTAAACATAATAATTCCTATACCCCAATTAAATTCATTTGTATTTTTTATTCCTCAATTTGTACAAAGGTTTGTACAAAAATGTGAGCAAATATGAAGGTTATAGATTCATCGATATCAATTGAGTACAAATACCATAATATTTATTGTTAATCAATATAAATTTGGTGTTTTGTATTGAACAACCTACCCAATTCATAACCTACAATTTGAAAAACAACGTTAAATTCCCACTAAAGTTGAATACATTTTTGAGACATTTGAATTGACTTGCATGTAACGTTACACATTAACAATAACAAATTATTAATAATTTTTTAATAAATAAATTAGCCTACACAGATTCAGCTCACTAGAAAACAAAGTCATTATTGAATCAACTCCTATTTTATAGCACTTCTTTCCTTTAACTATTCACATTTGTTCACAACAAACAACTTGGTAAGGAATGATTAGAAACAGGGTTGCCAATCCTAAAAATGAATGTAAGGATGTTTTGAAATCGATAGGAAGAAGTGAAAATCGAACATTTTGATATATCGATAAAAAATGACCCACTCTGTCGCTGACCGCATCTGTCGGGAGGTGTAGAAATGAAAATCGACCGCATTTGTCGCCTCTTGACACGACAGATGCGGTCAGCTCAGGAATGTGACCCACTCTGTCGCTGACCGCACTTGTCGGGAGGTGCAGGAATGAAATTCGACCGCATTTGACGCCTCATGACACGACAATTGCGGTCAGCTCTGGAATGTGACCCACTCTGTCGCTGACCGCATTTGTCGGGAGGTGCAGGAATGAAAATCGACCGCATTTGTCGCCTCTTGACACGACGAACGCGGTCACCTCAGGAATGTGACCCACTCTGTCGCTGACCGCATTTGTCGGGAGGTGCAGGAATGAAAATCGACCGCATTTGTCGCCTCTTGACACGACGAACGCGGTCACCTCAGGAATGTGACCCACTCTGTCGCTGACCGCGTTTGTCGGGAGGTGCAGAAATGAAAATCGACCTCATTTGTCGCCTCTTGACACGACAAATGCGGTCACCTTGGAAATGTGACCCACTCTGTCGCGGGATGGGCAAAAGTGGGTCGACGACAAAGTGGGTCGATACACATTTGAGACCGACAACAAACTGGGCTAACGACAAATGCGGTCAGCGACAGAGTGGGTCACATTCCTGAGGTGACCGCATTTGTCGTGTCAAGAGGCGACAAATGCGGTCGATTTTCATTCCTGCACCTCCCGACAAATGCGGTCAGTGACAGAGTGGGTCACATTCCTGAGCTGACCGCAATTGTCGTGTCATGAGGCGTCAAATGCGGTCGATTTTCATTCCTGCACCTCCCGACAAATGCGGTCAGTGACAGAGTGGGTCACATTCCTTAGCTGACCACATTTGTCATGTCAAGAGGCGACAAATGCGGTCAATTTTCATTTCTACACTTCCCGACAGATGCGGTCAGCAACAGATTGGGTCATTTTTTATTGATATATCAAAATGTTCGATTTTCACTTCTTCCTATCGATTTCAAAACATCCTTACATTCATTTTTGGATTGGCAACCCTGTTTCTAATCATTCCTTACCAAGTTGTTTGTTGTGAACAAATGTGAATAGTTAAAGGAAAGAAGTACTATAAAAGTTTATTCAATGACTTTGTTTTCTAGTGAGCTGAATCTGTGTAGGCTAATTTATTTATTAAAAAATTATTAATAATTTGTTATTGTTAATGTGTAATGTTACATGCAAGTCAATTCAAATGTCTCAAAAATGTATTCAACTTTAGTGGGAATTTAGCCTTGTTTTTCAAATTGTAGGTTATGAATTGGGTAGGTTGTTCAATACAAAACACCAAATTTATATTAATTAACAATAAATATTATGGTATTTGTACTCAATTGATATCGATGAATCTATAACCTTCATATTTGCTCACATTTTTGTACAAATCTTTGTATAAATTGAGGAATAAACAATACAAATGAATGTAATTGGGGAATAGGAATTATTATTTCTAGAATGTCCTATTCCCTCATTACATTCATTTTCGCCATTGCGAATGGATAGAGATTTAAGGAATAAACAATAAAAATAAATGTAATTGGGAAATAGGAGTTCTTATGTTCAGTTTTGTCCTATTCCCTCATTACATTCATTTTTGCAACTGCGAATGGATAGAGGAATAGATGATGAAGATGATTGAAATGAGGTTTCTTCTCCATCTTTCTCTTCTTCTTCTTCTTCTCTTCTTCTTCTTCTTCTTCTTCTTCTTCTCCTTTTAAGCTGAAAATATTGTTATGTTTGAAGCTGGGTTTACGTTTGTGCGTAAATGCCGTTGTCGGACCGTCGACCATAAGGCTAGTTTCACACTCATTCGGTTTGTTTCGATTTCGGCAAATTCCGATAAGTGTGAAATGGTAATTTGGTTTGAATTCGGTACCGAATAGAAACCGCATAGAACCAAACGCCCACTTGACTCTAATAAATTCCATCAGGTTTCAATTCGTTGCTAGCGAGAGGCTACTTTCAAACACTTTCAGTTCAGTTCATTTCATTTTCAGCAAATTCTGATAAGTGTGAAATGATGATTCGGTTTGAATTCGGTACCGAATAGCTACCACATAGCACCGAACGCCCCCTCGACATGAATAGGTTTTATTAAATTCGAATTCGTTGCTAGGGAAACAGGAAGAAACAAAGTCTTTTAAACACACTCTCCTTTTTTGTTTTTATTTTAACCTGATATCATGATTATCTGTTTCAAAATTTTCCAAGTCAAAATCATATGGTCAATTCATTTCTGTTAATTCACAGAAACATTTTTTCTCAATAAATAGTTTGCTAGAAAAATATGAAAGATACTAGCAGGAACCCGTGCTTTGCAAGGATCTACTTTCAAACTTGATAATTTGAAAACTTGACGTAATGAATTCCATCTTCTATATATAGATATTAAAAAAATGAATGTCTGTTTGTGTGTTTGTTCCCTATGACTTGAAAAATATTTGACATAATGGCATGAAACTTTGGGAATATGTTGTGTGAATATTGCGGATGGTTTCTGACCAGAAATTTTAATAGGGTGGCTAATAATGATTATTTATTAATCCATTTTTCACAGACCTATGTTTTCGAAATTGTCGGCCTAGCGGCTTCCGAAGAACGGAAAGATGATCATGATTCAAGATCATATTGAGATAATATGCTTCAGCATCTAAAGTTACCAGCTGTAATAAAGACGTCACCCTATGATACATTGTGTAGGCTACTGGTATTACAACGGTAGTTTGGAGTTGAAGTGTAGTTGATTGGTACCAGCTGTAGATAATGGTTCCTTAGAAGACCTATACAAATAATTATCACTCCCCTATCATTGAGTAAACGGAAAATGTTGGAAAAAAATTATTCACTTGATGGAAGAGAGTTGTTCATATTGCATTCATTAATTGCAGAATAATTTCCTTTTTTTTAATTTAGCTTAGCTTATATTCATCCTAAAATGTAAGATGGAAAGAATATGTAATTCTGTGTGATTCATCGTACATCGCATATTTCCTGGACCATCTATTGACAATCAACAACTATGAAAACATTGAATTCATCTTTGAAACACTGATTTATCCTATCTAATTTTTTTTAATTCAACACTTTAATGTTAGATATTACTACCAATTGATTGAGAAGAATATGTTTTGGGAATAATGAATGCTTCATGACTAAGCACATAGGAAGTCCGTATTCAAATGTAAATGAAAATATTGATTGTCAGATAAATTTCATGATTCACCAAATAAAGTAAAGTGTGACATGAGATACATTGACTTTTTGGCAGTACGAAGTTCGCCAGGTAAGCTAGTTGTAAATAAAGCTTTATTATTAATAGACAACACTGAAAAAAGACAGGCTCAATCACCAGGAATACTATAAATTCTATGAAGGACCAGTAAGCCAATAGTTTTGAGTGGTTCAATCACTTCCAGTATGGACACTGGATACATTATGGACAATCAATACGTATGAAATTTATTAGCTACAAAATGAAAAACTTCGATTGAAGTGACCCAGACTACCACAATATGAATAACCATTTAGATCAAATATAAAAAATTACTCACATCTCTCATCAACTCATACTTTTTGTTCACAAAATATCTACACAAAAATATAAGTTTTATTGAATGAACTCACGGCTAATAGTACTCAAGTTTGTCTTTTTCTGGCCTTGTAACAAATAAATGTAGGTTTATGTTTGACATCTTGTTTTCGTAATCTTGTTGTCTATCAAGAAATTTTCCAATGTTTTTTTTTGTTTGCAATAAAATTTAAATTTGAAAAAAGAATTATCAACAAACTCCTAACCATAGAAAAGCTCTGTGCTCAGTTCTAATCGGAATGTATGAGACTCCATATACAGCTGATAGAAGGCCAAGCATAAGCATACAACAATGGAGCAAACACGTGGCAATAAGCTCGCGCTTTTGATCCACAGAAAGTTAAATTCGATCAGCTGATTGATAAAATTATTTTAAGCTTTCCAATGATTACAACATATGTTAGAATATCATGTGTCAATTATATCAGTTCCATATGGCATTCACCTTACCATGTTCATAACCTTACTAAATAGGATCCTTTTCCATCCTTTAAAACCCTCAGAGGCAAAATATCTCAAAATCCGTTCTTAGTGCGTGTCTAGCATGTTTGAAGAATATTTTTGCAAAGTTTCAAGTCTGTAGGACAATTAGTTTGAGCTGTAGTGTCATCAAAACTTATGGAATTATTGTAGAAATTTTCTTTTTTTGAGATTCAGAATAGATATCGGAAACCAACAAATGAATCACCTAATGTCAAGAATCTCAAAGTTAGAGCCAATCGTTCTTGTGGAGTTATTGATTCCCTCATGATGATATCATTATTGTTTAGATAACTAGTTGAATTAGATTCAGTATATTAACAAGATAATGTTTTGACAACCTAATAAAGTTTGAACTGTCAATCTTATGTCATGTAGCAATTTATTTCCTTACTTCAACCTACAATCGTTCAACCCACCAACATCGTTTGTCAAGTTTTATTTTTGATTTTATTATATAAGTCATTGAAATAAAATGATACTGCTGCAATTCGTGATAACTATCTTCAATGATGGAATGACGCCATTGTTGTCATGTGGAAAATCTACATCTACCATGTCTTCGTGTCATCTGCAAATCAGATAGCTTTTTGAATGCTGAGGCATACGTGGATCGCGTCCACAAGGACGTACAGTGAATGTTGAGGCATATGTACATACGATTGTTTGCGCGAATCTGTACGGACATGTGTACAAGGCTTTACTGTTTTACGTCCATTGTAGAAATAAATAGAAGTGAATTGGTGACAACACACGAGGTACGTGCATACTAACTAACAGAAGTCAGTCCTAACAGACGGTGATTTTTGAACTGCGCAGAAATGCTACAACGCACGTCGAGACATGCAAAAGTTATTGCTTAGTCTGGTTCAATTGCGTGAAGCCAACTGACGTTGACGCACCACACTCAACGCTCATGTGGGTCACTGGCGACGGCCGCAAAAAGTGAGTTGCAACGGACGTACTATGTGCGCTCGTGTGGCCTTAGGCCGGTTACAGAGCTCGACCGACCGTCAGTGCGTAAGTCAGTCGCGCTTGTCTTTTCCATAGATATTCAATGTATCCATACAGAGCAGTACTGACGGCACGCATGCGCACGGTCAGGACCGTGCATTTTATACTGCGTACGAAAACCATCGGTAGAGCTCGTGCGCATCCGTTCCATCGGTCGACTGACGCGCTATTGAAACGAATAGAAGCTTTCAGAGCTGTACTGATCAGTAGCCCGATCGCAACATAACCAATGTGCTGACACCTCTGCCCGACAATCAGCTTATATTGAATCGAATAGCATAATGACTGAATTCAATTAATAGTGTCATTATTTGAATTCAGAGTTTTTCTATACATTTCTTCAATCATTTCTAAATTTTTTATTGAAAAAATCATACCGTATATTATTAATATTATCTATATTTATTTGATCCGTAGCTTAAAGTGACTGCAAGTATTCCCAATGGTGATACAAGCTCGAAATAACTCATAAAAATTTCTGATGGACATTCTGAGGTAGTTGAAAAATGTATCTTCACCCCAAGCAATAATGTAAATAATGGTACTAAGTTCCCTTTGAAATGCTCTTTGGGCAACCATCGGGTGAACTTGATATCTACGTCTTTTAATATTTCGATTACGAAGATAATAAGCTGCAATTAAACAATCTGTAAAGGCGTCCATTTTGTGAGTCAGAAAAACTGATGTATGGATGCGTATGGTTAGGATGGTGCATACGCACTGATGGTCGGTCAAGCTCTGAATGTGTAAAACTGATTCATCGATGCATACGGTCAGGATGGTACATACGCACTGACGGTCGGTCAAGCTCTGTAACTGGCCTTACACGCAATCAGCAGATTGAAATAGATTGTATTTACTGGGTCATACAGCTGGAATAATAACATCTCACTTTTATAGTGGTACAACTGATTATGAAAATTGCAGTCTCATATCTGCTGTTCCTAGAAGCATAGATTTCTCTTTTTCATGTCCTTCAGCTAGTTTTCCCAGGAATGAGACCCTGTGCAATAGATTTTTATATCAAGAACCTCCTATATTGAAAATTTATGTGATCTAGACACGGCGGCTCGAGTCGTCGCTAAAGAATTACTGTACACTTTTACAATGAAAAATATGTATTTTGGCTGAAGGACATGGTTTTCTATTTTTGCTAGTATTCCTCCCCCTCCTCCCTTTCATAAATTTAACAATTACTGAGAAATCATGTTCAGAATTAATTATTGTGAATAAGTTAGTTCTCATCATTACTTTATAATACTCCAAGCTGTATAATGAGGGTAGAATTATATACAAGTGTAAGTTAGATATTTGGATATTTTTTCATCTTGAAAAAAAAAACTTTTGAAAATCTCTAGCTCCAGATTATATTCATTGAACTCTTATCTTAATTCACCATCACAATAATACAATAGATTAGATTTTCAATTTTAAACTAATTACCTGTAGACACAGAAGATGAGAATCATATAGTGCTGGTATATATTTCGGTGCATAAGAATACCACAATCAGTAATGTATCATAAATATATATCAGCAATAAAATTGTTATCTTCTGCCTTATCTAAACGTTATTAGTTTTAAATTTGAAATTTAAGACACAGTCACGTGTTCCTTCTTTTATACTTTTTGTTGTCCATTTTATTATTTACTATATTATGTTTATTATACATTTGGCTTAACTTATTATTTGGTTATACTTTTAATTTTGGTTTAACTTATTTTTCAATCATATTTATCATCTCTCTAATCGTACAAAACTGGAAAATTCCAATAGAGAAAAATCTCTCAAATAGTTTTTCACTCTATGTTAAACGAGCCCGCACCGTCACAGTCAAAAAGTAAACTGAACTAGTTGGTGACGGCGCGGGCACGGCTCAAACACGGTGACGGTGCTGACGTGGTGCAGTAGTATGTGTTCCTACACGTTTGAAAGCATTTGTTTTCTCACTTTCCGTAGTACATCCGACACTCAGCCGTATCGCGGCGCGGGCTCGGTGCGGATATGAACATCCCGGCCATTATGGGTATTCTCAATAGGTGCCTACAATCCATAGCCTACCATTCATGTGAGATAGCAAGACAACATTCCAGAGTCATTGAGTCAGTAGTGTGCGATAGAATAGGAGTCAGTGAAAGTGTTAGGGTTGCTTGTTTTGAACCTGTCAGTGAGGTGTCTTGGGGAGCTGATGGGAGCTACAATAACAGCTGATAGTTAACAAATAAGACGAATGTTTTGAAGAGTGAAGAATATAACATGTTGAAATAAGTCGATAATCATATCTTAATATTATTGAGCACCATAAAAAATTTCGGGGTATCGAGCTTCACTCTGAAGTACAATAGCATACAAAATTTATATCAAAAGAGGAAATTATAATATATCTAAAATGATATACTACGATTGCTACAATATTTTTTAATATACTATGTACCATTCTACACTAATAGCAGCAAGTTACTATTTTGGAGTTTTTAGAGTAAACATGCAGCCCAACATACACAACTGTATATGAAGTTTTCACTTGAGAATTACTTCCAATTCTACTAAGCAAAAAAGGACTGTTATTCATACACTATGAACACTGAAAATGGTCATTGCTGATACTATGTCTCATCAATTCATTAACAAAATACTAAACATACAAAGGCTAAGAGTTCCCCAGCAGTTGAATGCATCTGCTAAAAAAAGTTTTAGGGTTGAAGGATTAAAAGGAATCTTTTAATCCGGTCTTTCTAAGTATCAATAAATCTGTGGTTTTTGACAATTTCTTAGTCTTTTTCATTCAATATGAATAATTACCACAATATCAACCTCTCAACCTCTCAACTACACAAAAAGTATTTTCTGGTAACTTACAGATCTGCACTAACAAAAAAAATTTTACATGAGGTCTAGTGAACTTATTGATGTAGTAAGAGCTGAGGTAATCACTGGTCTTCACATTTCATCAATTTCCTCGATGTTTCCTTAAAGAAGTTATTAAATGAATTAGCATTGTCCACATCATGTGAATCAACACCTCTATTGTTAACATTAGTAAAAAATTTAACGATGTTCCATGCAGCTCAATTTTTATTTTATAAATGTTCTATTTTGTTGTTGAAATAATTTATATTTGCTTTATTAATAGCAATTCTATACTCTTCCTTACAGTTTATTATATATTTATCTTTAAATTGGATACCTAGTCTTACTAAAATTTTTAGTAAGCCATAAATTGATTAGTGTTACTGAATTTTTTTAGTAAGCCATAATAGCTATTAAAACTATTTTCGAGTTTTATTAAATCAGCAGTATACCATCCATCATCTAGCTTTGGATTAAGCTACTAACTTTGATACGTTTAAGAGGATATGCAGCATCAACAGCCAACATATACCAATCCAATAACTTCTTAAACTTATCATTAGCATCATCAAGCAAATACACTCACTCGAATTTATGTTACAAATTAAGCGAACAAACAAATAAGTGTTCTGTTCATTAACTAACATAACTATATAGCTTTTTGTTTACAATAGAGAAACACTTCGAGAGTCCTTTTTCACATGTAGGCTATTAAAGATTTTGCTAATGACTTGGAGAAACAATAGCATGAGTGGATATCCCATGGTATAGGTCGTTTATGTCGCAACTTTTACTGTTATCTCAAGCCGATAGTCCACATAGTTCTTTCCCGTGAACCTGTGTGACGCTGGTAGTCTCTCATACTGTGCCGTTTATACACTCTCACCCCAACAAGACAGTAAAAACCAACAGTAATTGATAATAATCAGTTCGATATAACAGTAAAAGTTGCGACATGAACGCCCTATACCATGGGATATCTACTTACGCTATTGCTTATCTATGCTAATGATGATTTGACATTATGTGTATCGATAACTTGGGTCACACATCTGCTCTTATGAATATCAGTTACAATATTATCACTGCATTATCATTATCGATGTAACTGGTTTAGTGATTTCATTTGTAGAGATATGGATACCAAAACCTTTGAATTGCAAAGATCTATTTTGAATGTATCATTAACATAACATTGAAATCAGTGCATATTAAA
The DNA here is from genome assembly GCF_014356525.2 of Nilaparvata lugens. Classification (NCBI taxonomy): domain Eukaryota; kingdom Metazoa; phylum Arthropoda; class Insecta; order Hemiptera; family Delphacidae; genus Nilaparvata; species Nilaparvata lugens. The sequence goes on from NC_052508.1 coordinate 77,060,390, forward strand.
TTATAATTACATTTTTATATAGCACATAATATTGTAATATAAAAATGGAATAGCTAAAGCGCCTCAACCAATAAATTATGTACGGTAGGTGATAAGTTTTTAATAGCCTTCACCAAATTATGTAAAGGGTCCTTGAAAAATAAGCTTAATATTTCTAAAACTAATATAAATATCTGATAATTAACAAATAAAACTCAGATGCTTTACCAGAATTGATTTTAATGGTTAGAAATATTAAAAAAAATCAGATTCAATAGCCTAATTATTACAAAATTGGATAACTCTTATAATATAATTTTATAAATCTAGGTACTATTAAATACTTTTAAAGATAATTGAAAAAAAAATTTGAGCTATTCGCTTAAAGCATAACAAATAACTATGGTGTTTTACTTATTCTGACGTGTCCTTTGAGGTTTTGCATGCTAGGTTGCACCCCATTACTAGGACCTTTTTGAGAGCAAGACCTTTTTCTTTGTAAAGAACAAAATTACCGTCAACACAATTTATTTCTTCAATGTTATTTTCTATCACGAACTGCTTAAAATTAAATCACTTTTTGCTATTAAAAAGAACGACTAGCAGTCAGAATGTTTAACAATAAATTAATTAATCACTTATTGTGACAACGAATTCTTTTGGCTTGAGATGGCTGACCTGCCGAAAGATCTCCTTGTCACAGTGAGTGATTAATTCATTTATTGTAAAAATTTATGCATGCTAGTCGTTCTTTTTAATAGCAATTTATTTCAATTCAAACGAACTGCGTTGGTTTGTGTTGGCGAAAACTTCCAGTAAAGATCAAACTCTCAAAAAATTCACACTCTGTATCAAAAGAACCACTCTGTTTCAATTTTTTTTCAAACCTTACTATGTTCCCAACCAGAGAGCAATTTTGAATACCTCAAGGGCAAATCAGATTATTGTTTTTATAAAATTGTTTACCATAATACATTAGGAACCAAGAAGAGCATCAACATAATAAAAAATGTTTAAAACATGTATTGATTACAACAGCCAAATTAGGAGTAGTGTTGTTGTTCTTGAAAATATATCATGATCAGTCCTAAAGTGTACTTCTTATTCATCATTTCCAAAGTCAAGAACAATGTTGAAGGAAAATATTACCTACTTTAATTTATTATTGATATCAATTATTTTCTAGATGCGGATCTATTCCTCACAATATATAATTAAAATATGATTAAAGTTTGTTAAAATAGCTAACATCATTATTATATGTATAAGGTCTGTACAATGACAAAACAATTATTTTTTTAATTTGGAAGTTCAATTGCATTAGCTTCACAAACCATTTCCAAAAGATGTATTTTCACTTTACTAGGTACCCACGGTAATTGCTAACTTATATATTAATGTTTAATATTTGTAAATATTTAATCTAGATTTATGAAATTATTAAATGATGCTGTTATTAAATTATGATTTAATCATAGATTTTTGGTAATTTTTTGAGTAACGATTTTCCTTGTTTTATTCCTCATCCTATACCACCCTTACTTTGATGATAACAAAGGTTACCAGAATAAAAATAATAACATTTAGTGGCAGGACTACAATAATAGGTGCTAACTGCGTTAATTCAAAGAAGTTTGTGGCTGTGCAAATAAATATAGTAGGCTATACCTAGTTATAACATCAGGTCCCGCAAATAGAATAAACTCACTAGTACCGTAATTTACATCATAATATAATGACTAGCCGTCGGGCTCGCTTCGCTCGACATATCCGTCTAGCAAGGGGGCTCCGCCCCCTGGACCCCCGACTGGATCGTCCGAAAATGAGATTCGCTCGCCTGCATTTTTTATTTGAGCATGCTTCATTCCATCAGAAAGTCAAAGTACTGAGAAAACGCAGAAAAGCTGAGAAAAACGTTGATTTCGGGCGTATCTTTGATGAAATAATAAAGTCACCTTATCACAAAATTTTTAGACCCTACCTAAACCTCTGTATCAAATTTGAACATTTTCTGTCTATTACTTGATGAAAGAACAGAGAAATTTTGGGCATATCTTTGGCGTTATTTCAAATTCCTTCTAACACAACATTATTCCCCCCAGTTGAGCTTAACATTATTCCCCCCAGCTGAGCTTCTGTAGTAAATTTGAACATTTTCTGTGCATTAGTTCTCGATAAAGCTGAGAAAGCGCAAAAAACCGCTGGAAAAACGCAGATTTTGGGCGTATTTTTGGCGTTATTTTAAATTCCTTCTAACACAACATTATTACACCCTAACTTAGCTTCTGTACTAAATTTGAACATTTTCTGTTCATTTGTTCTCGATAAAGCTAGATTAGATTAGATTAAAGGTAGATTTTTAGTTCTGCGAGTGCGTGAGTCAGTCAGCCAGTCAGTGAGTGCCATTTCGTTTTTATATATAATATCGGGGAACGAGCTTCGTTCTGGAGTACAAAAGCATAAAAAAATTACGAAAGAAGAAATTATAATAACATTTATACAGAAATGTTTTATCTAATCACAGTAAATTGAGATTATTCCCAGAGGAATGCAAAAATTTCCCTCACAAAGGCCCAGTTGCACAAAAGCGGGTTAAATTTTAATCCTGATTAACTTCACGTGAACCAAATCAGAGAAAACCATTTAAAAAAGATGGATCCACTGGAATTAATCAGGATTGAAAATAACCCGGCTTTTTTGCAACCGCTAGCACTTAGTACCTGATTGAATGATTACAAAAGTTCAACAGCTGAGTCATAATTTTGACACAGTCCCACTCACTCACTTCCATCACCAACAGACGACGAAATAATTATTATCAGCAGTTTTTCTAAGGATGAATAATAATAATTATTATCCTTTTTATTTCCTTCAGCGAGTTTTCCCAGGGATGACACCTAGTGCAATCGAATCTTCATATTATAAACCTTACTATGTTCTGAATTTCGTGAGAATTGTTAGAGCCGTTTTCGAGATCCGGTGAAATACAAACATATGAGCATCTAAACATATTAACAGAAGTTGCTCGTTTAATAGTATGTAGGGTAGATATATTACCATATTTTTATGTTTATTTTAGTTGTGGACTTGCTGTTATGAGTATCTACTAAATTGCACAGACTTGTTTGATCGAGAATGAGTGCTTTTACTTTTATAATTATATTAGATGTGAAAATGGAAATTCTACGTGATTGGAAAACATTCAAATATTTCTGTTGAAATCCGTAAAATGTTTGAAATATTATGATTTGCATTTCGGATTTATTATCATAAATATTATTTATTTCAGGCAGCGATAGTTGGATACCACACAAGACAGGTTCTGTACTTTGGCGTGAAAAATAAATATTGTGTAACCTGTACACGCAAGCCTGGAGACACACATCACACGTGCTTCAAGAACTGGAATGGTAGCTCATCTAGCATGGAAGCTGCTACCATCGTGGCACTACATATAACAAAAAGAAAGTACTGTATTCTTGTCATTTGGACTCCAAAAGGCCTCAAAACTTTTGAGATTGAACGGGATGATGAGTTTTGGAAAGAGAACATGAAAGAAAAACTAGAAACATTTTATATGAAATGTTTACTTCCCGAACTCATCGATCCAAGACAGCGAAGAAGTTTGCCAATTCGTGAACCGGAGTACATTTTGCTGGCTCAAGCGAAAAAACAAAAATGAGGGATTAAATGATGAAAAAAATAATGAAAATGAGTGAGTCAGTTTCATTGGTCAACAAATGCGATCTGTATAATCTGCAATAATTTTGTATAATACTACTATATCTGTATATCTATATTTTTAAAAATTTTATCCTGTTACAATTTTATCCTCTTATATGCTCAAAAATGATGAAAATGAGTGAGTCAGTTTCATTGGTCAACAAACGCGATCTGTATAATCTGTAATATTTTTGTATAATACTACTATATCTGTATATCTATATTGCTTGTATTTTGATAACAGTTCAAGATATTTTACCATCTGCACAGAAATGTTTGGAAATCTCTAACATTCTTACATGTGAGTTTTTCCTTACGCATGATTTAACAAACTATAACTTCGATTTTTCATTTATTGACCTAAGCGAAGCTGAGGTCTTAGTTTCGACTAATAAATGAATTAGGCCTATTATGATTAGATAGAATAATTAAATTGAATCATCTTATCATAATTATAAAATTGATTTATCAAATTAATTTGATAAATCATTTTTTAAAAATCTTTATTATTGGAGTCCAATACTGCAGTTGTAGAAAAAAATTAGTATGTAAAGGTGTAAAGATTAATTTTGTTTTTCTTTTTGTGTAGTTGAGAAGTTGATATTGTGGTAATTATTCATATTGAATGAAAAAGACTAAGAAATTGTCAAAAAAACACATATTTATTGATACTTAGAAAAACCGGTTTCGGTGATTGCACCATTGTCAATCTCTAATAAACTTTGATAAGGAACGAAACCGGTCTTTCTAAGTATCAATGAATCTGGTTTTTTGACAATTTCTTAGTCTTTTTCATTTAAAAGGTAAAATTTGTACCTATGTATTTGATAATTATAAAGGTACCTCCTTGATAAGTCCAGTGGCTCTAGCACTTTCAATGGAGAAAATAATAGATGACATGACTAAATCTTCAAAATATTCTGTACTTATTGTACTGGCCCTTTTCATTATAGATTGAAAGTTGTATTTATGAGCAAGGTCTACTGTTCGCAGAACTACTAGTTTTTTAATTACTAATTATGTTCGTCAATGTTGAGACATTTCAAGCAGAAAACATGAAATTTTCGACATGCTGGAAACCTCTTTTGTTTCAAAAGATAAATGGGTGGTGAAAGCGAGAAAGTTTTTCAGAAATAATTGAAATTATTTTTTCAATTGTCAAAAGTAGTCGGAAGATCGTATTTTGGTCTCCAAGGAATTTTAAAGTTCGGATGGTATGCATTGTGTACCAAATTGTATGCTAAAAGCTGGCAATTTACGAGATATTTGACTGAATTATTTCAAACGTGAGCAGCTGATTGCCTCTAGAAATAAGTCTGTAATGAAACACTGCTTGGATTATTCGAGGCGAGGTTGTCATTTTTACTATTATACAATCATGTGGCTTGCAGTTGCTGAATTTTTCAATTGTTCTGTATTTTTTTTGTTGATCACTGCTATTGATGAACTACTATATAATTATTATTGTTTTTAGAGTACTTTTTCCTTTGTGTAAATTGTGAAATTCGATGATTTTAAAAGTCGTCAAAACAGCTGTTCTACAGATGAAATATCTCGACTGTGTTCTTTTTATAAACTGCTCTACCTACCTACCTCATGCACGAGAATGAGGTTACAATGTCAATTTCTCAAAGATGGGGTGGACCCCCCATTATTTTCCCAGAAAAAAGACTCATGCCAGTTGATAGAGCTGATAATACAGGGTATGAATTTTAAAAAAATCGGTCAAGTCATTTTTGAGAAAATCGTGAAAAACATGTTTCTTTAGTTATTAGCTGCCATTTTTCTCAAGAATTACGGAACTCCTGCAATTTTACCAGAAATGAGACACATGTCAGTTGATAGGGCTTATAAATAGCTATCCATCGTATAAATTTGAAGGAAATCGTCAGAGCCGTTTTCGATTCTTTATTCTGTGCAAACAGACTGCAATGGTGGTGGGGGGGGGACGAGCTGTCTCAAGGCTGGTTCTGTTGACATTCCAGAACTCTTATCTAAATGACCTGTACAATTTTTTTGTTCTCCCTCGAACACAGATAATGCAGTTCCCGAAAACTAAACAGTATTATTATTATTATTATTTATTTATTTATTCCATTTAATCAGCTCTTATTGTAACGTGTTCTTATTTGCATAATAATATTATGCAATTTTAAATTATATTATAATACTTGTATTATAATATAATATAATATAATATATATATATATATAATACAAGTATTATATTATAATACTTGTTATATGAACAGTTGAATTGCTTGATTCCAGTGTTGATATAATGTGAAAAAATATCATTATATATCTGTGATAAATATGATTTAATCTCAGTGAAAAGGGGAGAAAGCGTGGGCAATTATAAAATGACAGTGAAAGCACCAAATATATTGACATCTTGCTATTTTACTGCAGTATTTTTTATGTTATTAGTTGATTTTTTTGTTTTGAAATTTGTTTATTTTTTATCAATTCCTGTATAGTCTAATCTGAGAGTTGACAGACTGAATTTTAACTTCATATTGGAGTGTTTTTATTATATTATAATTCTATTCAATTTCTATGTAATTGTTCATTCATTCAATCAAAACGTTTTTGACTGAAATAGTTGGATACCACTCAAATTAACCTTGTAAATTAAAAGCGAAAAGCAATCTATAAACCTTCAAACACATTCCGATAATATTCAGTTTTTGGTAATTGTATTTAACATTTAAAATTTCATGTGTTTCTCACTTTAAGCATGAATATGATATGTATTATAATATATTTTTTTATGTTAATATTCCTATAAACCTACAATGTACTAAAAAAAAATACTTATGCAAACTGTAAAATTTCTAGTTATTATGGAAGTGGAATTCACAAGATATACAGTAAATACTAGAAATACCATTACATTTTGAATTTATAATCATGCAATACTTGAATATATCTTCTATGCTTCATCATCTTGTTATGCTTGAAAAGTTCAAGCACACCAAAAATTTCCAAGTTCAACTTATAAAATAGAAAATTATTTTTAAAAAACACTCCATTTTAGGGGTGGTTTTTAATGTTAATAAAGTTCTTAACTTTAAGTAGGGGGTGATTTTAGAACAAAACATCAAATACGTTTCTTCATCTCTTTGAACACTTGATGGAAAAAATAATTTTTCGAAGATTCAGATAAAGTTTTAAAAATGGTCAACCCCTAACGATTTCAACCTTCAGCAACCATTGAAAAAATTATAAGTTTTATCTATTAACCACTATCTACCATTCAAAAAAAAAAATTGCCTCAAACAGAGAATTCCGAAAAAACTACCCTTATTTTGTTAACCACCCCCTAACCATTAATCATAAAATGAAAAAATCCTCTCAAAGAGTAGAATTGAATGACAAAAAGAATTTTTCTGATATCTAAACAACAAAGGATTTCATTTTTTCACCCCTAAATTTCAACCCCAAAAATGAGAAAAATCGTGAATAGTCCATTCCACTGTTTACAGCATCCTTTCTACTACAAAAATTAATAATAAAAAAATACAAAAATTTTCCAAAACACTACCCCAAGATTTCGCGGTTTACAAAAAATAGGGGATGCTTTTCGTTTTTTCATAATGTCAGATGGTTTGGGGTATAATAAAATCTAACTCAAAACCTCAATAATCTTCCCCAATCCCCTTCATCATAATATCTACTATGGAGCTGGGTATGCTTGGAGTTGTAAATACTGGCCAGCCTGCAAGAAATGTAGAAACTGTTTTGATGAGACAGAGGCTGAAATTTGGCAACACCGCGACAGCTGCTTCAATGTGGCAACATAGGATCTATTTCTAGATACGGCGATGGCTGAATGACCACGAGTTGACTCTACTGTAGCGCCAGTTAGCGCGTGGTGGAAGGTTGGTGAACCCAGAGTAGCCAGCTAGCACTAGCGCTAGAGTGGCGGTTGTTTGGTGAACTACCCCGGGCTGGTTTCAGATACAATGACGTCATTTAATGGGCGGCGCTTTTAATCCAGCGCACATAATATGATGTGACTGTTAACTACAGTTGTGCGCGCAATTGTTTAGTAACCTTGGCAGTGCATTAAAGATTGAAGGTAGGTTGGTAGGTGAGCGTTTTTTAGGGCCGTTTGCATAGTATCCTACATTAAAAAGCTGCGTTTACACCAAAGTTATCAACAAAATGTTAATAACTTAAATCCTCATAGATTGAACATAACTTTATCATACACATGATGAACATATGTGTTTGTCAAGTTCCGTTCAATCTAATAAAATAAGGATTAAATTTTTAAAACTTCATACAATATTTAACTTTGGTGTGAACCACCCAGCAGCTTAATATTAGTAAATCTAAAGCTGGAATCAAATTTGGTTTTTTGTTTAAACTAAGTACTATTTTTCATTTATACTCTTTTACTATTGCACAGTGCAACTAAATGTAAAAGTAATTAAATCTTATCATTTTTTGAGAAATTTCTCAATCGCTTTACCTCTCCTATTACAGTAGGCTACTGTACCTATCAGAGTAGGCTACAGCTCTAAACACACAAACGACGAATGAGTTATTAAAATAACCAATGAACTGCTGGTTTATTGTAAACAAAAAATAACTAATTCCCTGAAGAATTACATTAGGAACCGATTCAAGTTTTAATTCTGTTCACTCAAACTCGATCAACTCAATCTATCTTAGTTTAGCTAGCCTATCTAGGCCATCTATGTAAACGGCATTTTAAATTAATATACCCTACTGAAACTGATACCCTACTGAATATACCCTAATGAGTAGAACTTAGACATCAATAGGCTACTAGAACTCTAAAACTCAACAATTTCCATAAAATTGGGTTATTGTTGATAATAGCCTGTTACTTTAAACCACATTATTAACACTGAGTCTCAAGTTCATTTTGTTGATTCTTGTAATTCAAATCAAATTGTAAAATAGAATTCAACATCATGAACACAAATTAAAGATTCAAATTCAAATTACGAGGCACAAGTCAGTTAATCAGTTTATACAACCAATTTTCTGCATTATCAAAGGCTATACGATATCGATAAAGTACAATATATCGATAACAGAATCTCGATATATATTGTCACATTCTGAGGTGACCGCATTTGTCGTGTCATGAGGCGACAAATGCGGTCCATTTTCATTCTTGCACCTCCCGACAAATGCGGTCAGCGACAGAGTGGGTCACATTCCTGAGGTGACCGCATCTGTCTTGTCAAGAGGCGACAAATGCGGTCGATTTTCATTTTTGCAACTCCCGACAAATGCGGTCAGCGATAGAGTTGGTCACATTCCTGAGGTGACCGCATTTGTCGTGTCAAGAGGCGACAAATGCGGTCGATTTTCATTTCTGCACCTCCCGACAAATGCGGTCAGCGACAGAGTGGGTCACATTCCTGAGGTGACCGCATTTGTTGTTTCATGAGGCGACAAATGCGGTTGAAAAAATGACCCACTTTGTCGTCGACCCAGTTTGGCGCTATACCCTCTGTCGCTGACCGCATTTGTCGGGGGTTGCAAAAATGAAAATCGACCGCATTTGTCGCCTCTTGACAAAACAGATGCGGTCACCTCAGAAATGTGACCCACTCTGTCACTGACCGCATTTGTCGGGAGGTGCAAAAATGAAAATTGACCGCATTTGTCACCTCATGACACGACAAATGCGGTCACCTCAGAATGTGACAATATATATATCGAGATTCTGTTATCGATACATTGTACTTTATCGATATCGTATAGCCTTTGATGATGAAGAAAATTGGTTGTATAAACTGATTAACTGACTTATGCCTCGTAATTTGAATTTGAATCTTTAATTTGTGTTCATGATGTTGAATTCTATTTTACAATTTGATTTGAATTACAAGAATCAACAAAATGAACTTGAGACTCAGTGTTAATAATGTGGTTTTAAGGTAACAGGCTATTATCAACAATAACCTAATTTTATGGGAATTGTTGAGTTTTAAACAGTGTACACACGTACGTTTGCCTCGGGTGAGCATACGTGTATGGGCTTGCATTCGCACGTCTGGACACTGTTCACTGAGGCATGTGGGCGAACCGGAACCCTGTCGGTATTTTGGCGTGCTCAAAGGCGCCTCGGGCGAGCATTGAATGTACGTGTGGACGCGATTTTGCCATACGGGTGAGGCAAAACGTAAACATTGAAGGCGTCATAACCTAATTCCAATGAATTAGGTTAATGAATGACAAATCAAATTGTGATTCAATAACTAATTGTAAATTGTAGGATTTTTGTAATTTTGTAGGATATGTGGATTGTCAAATATTTAAATAGAAACATGCATGGAGTATATAATTTGTATCATGATTAACAAATTTAGAACTTCATAATTAAAGTGAAAAAAGCTTCTCTACAGGGTTCCTACAAGAAAGTATAGCTCAAATATTATTTTACTGTGGCTATCAAATCATCTTGTGTTTGTTTCATGTTATCAATCAGAGTTGTTAATTAAAATTGTAATCTTCAATATGATATTATACATTTTAGATAGCTAGGCTATCTATAGAGAGATTTATTCAAACTTTGAACCAGTATTCCCTTAAAGGTAAATCTTGAAGCTAATCTTTTGGAGAATCTTGTTTTGTCATGTGTATGAGCAGAGTTAGTTTAAAATGGGCAGCAATTTAGTATTTGATTCAATTTATGGCTAATTTCCTTGAAGAAGACTGTCAATTTTGTGAGACAGTGTTAAGTGCTTTGATTAGGTCATCAAAACTTATGGAATTATTGTAGAAATTTCCTTTTTTTGAGATTCAGAATAGATATCAGAAACCAACAAATGAATCGCCTAATGCCAAGAATCTCAAAGTTAGAGCCAATCGTTCTTGTGGAGTTATTGCTTCCCTCATGATGATATCATTTTTTGTTTAGATAACTAGTTGAATTAGATTCAGTATATTAACAAGATAATGTTTTGACAACCTAATAAAGTTTGAATTTGTCAATCTTATGTCATGTAGCAATTTATTTCCTTACTTCAACCTACCAACATCGTTCGTCAAGTTTTATTTTTTATTTTATTATATAAGTCATTGAAATAAAATGATACTGCTGCAATTTGTGATAACTATCTTCAATGATGGAATGACACCATTGTTGTCATGTTGTGGAAAATCTACATCTACCATGTCTTCGTGTCATCTGCAAATCAGATAGCTTTTTGAATGCCGAGGCATACGTAGATCGTGTCCACAAGGACGTACAGTGAATGTTGAGGCATATGTACATACAATTGTTCGCGCGAATCTGTACGGACGTGTGTACAAGGCTTTATTGGTACACTTTTGGATTTGTCCAAAGCGTTTGACAGTGTTGATGTTGATATACTTATCAGTAGGATCTCAGAGGTAGGAATTAGAGGAATCGGTTGTATTACACTTTTACACTATCGGTTGTATTATTGGTTGTATCGGTTGGTACACTTTTGGATTTGTCCAAAGCGTTTGACAGTGTTGATGTTGATATACTTATCAGTAGGATCTCAGAGGTCGGAATTAGAGGAATTGGTTGTAGTTTAATCAAGTCCTATTTGACAAATCAATTTCAATTTGTTGCTATCGACTCTCAATCTCAGGTAGCTGAAACAATGCGACTGAGTGTTACAAGAGGTGTGCCACAAGGATCCATTCTGGGTCCATTGCTTTTTATTCATTATACAAATGATTTGCAATCATCAGTCCCAGTAGAGGTGGGTATCACATTATACGCTGATGATTCAACAATAATGTTCAACAACAACAGCCTCAATGAACTGGAGGTGGAAGCAAATCTACAGACAAATTCTTTTGTACAATATTATAATAAAGCCTTGTACACACGTCCATACAGATTCGCGCGAACAACCATATGCACAAATGCCTCGGCATTCACTGTACGTCCTTGTGGACGCGTTCCACGTATGCCTCGGCATTCAAAAAGCTATCTGATTTGCAGACAACATGAAGGCATGATAGATGTAAATTTTCCACATCAAGACAACAATGGCGTCATTCCATCATTGAAGATAATTATTACAAAATGCAGATGTATCATTTATTTCAATGACTTGTATAATAAAATCGAAAATAAAACTCAACAAACAATGTTGATGGGTTGAACGATTGTAGGTTTAAGTAAGGTAATAAATTGCCACATAACATAAGATATAAGATTGTCAATTCAAACTTTATTAGGATGTCAAAACATTATTTTGTTTATATACTGAAACTAATTCAACTTGTTATCCAAACAAATGATACCATCATGAGGGAAGCAATAACTTCACAAGAACGATTGGCCCTAACTTTGATATTCTTGGCATTAGGCGATTCATTTGTTGGTTTCCAATGTCTATTCTGAATCTCAAAGAAGTAAATTTCTACAATAATTCCAGAAGTTTTGATGACCTAATCAAAGTACTTAACACTGTCCTACAAAATTGACAGTCTCCTTTAACGAAATTAGCCACAAATTGAATCAAATACTGAATTGCTGCCCATTTTAAACTAACTCTGCTCATACACAAGACAAAACAAGATTCTCCAAGAAATGAGCTTCAAGATTTACCTTTAAGGAATACTAGTTCAAAGTTTGAATAAATCTCTCTATAGATAGCCTAGCTATCTAAAATGTATAATATCATATTGAAGATTACAATTTTAATTAACAACTCTGATTGATAATATGAAACAAACACAAGATGATTTGATAGCCACAGTAAAATAATATTTGAGCTATACTTTCTTGTAGGAACCCTTTAGAGAAGCTATTTTCACTTAAATTATGCAGTTCTAAATTTGTTAATCATGATAAAAATTATATACTCCATGCATGTTTCTATTTAAATATTTGATAATCCACATATCCTACAAAATCACAAAAATCTACAATTTACAATTAGTTATTGGATCACAATTTGATTTGTCATTCATTAACCTAATTCATTGGAATTAGGTTATGACGCCTTCAATGTTTACGTTTTGCCTCACCCGTATGGCAAAAATGCGTCCACACAGACATTCAATGCTCAATTCACAATTTGATTTGTCATTCATTAACCTAACTCATTGGAATTAGGTTATGACGCCTTCAATGTTTACGTTTTGCCTCACTCGTATGGCAAAATCGCGTCCACACATACATTCAATGCTCGCCCGAGGCGCCTTTGAGCATGCCAAAATACCGATAGGGTTCCGGTTCGCCCACATGCCTCAGCGAACAGCGTCCACACGTGCGAATGCAAATCCATACACGCATGCTCACCCGGGGCAAACGTGTGGACACTGTTCGCTGGGGCACGTTTGCCCCGGGTGAGCATGCGTGTATGGATTTGCATTCGCACGTGTGGACGCTGTTCGCTGAGGCATGTGGGCGAACCGGAACCCTATCGGTATTTTGGCATGCTCAAAGGCGCCTCGGGCGAGCATTGAATGTACGTGTGGACGCGATTTTGCCATACGAGTGAGGCAAAACGTAAACATTGAAGGCGTCATAACCTAATTTCAATGAATTAGGTTAATGAATGACAAATCAAATTGTGATCCAATAACTAATTGTAAATTGTAGGATTTTTGTAATTTTGAAGGATATGTGGATTGTCAAATATTTAAATAGAAACATGCATGGATAATATAATTTGTATCATGATTAACAAATTTAGAACTGCATAATTTAAGTGAAAAAAGCTTCTCTAAAGGATTCCTACAAGAAAGTATAGCTCAAATATTATTTTACTGTAGCTATCAAATCATCTTGTGTTTGTTTCATATTATCAATCAGAGTTGTTAATTGAAATTGTAATCTTCAATATGATATTATACATTTTAGATAGCTAGGCTATCTATAGAGAGATTTATTCAAACTTTGAACTAGTATTCCCTTAAAGGTAAATCTTGAAGCTAATCTTTTGGAGAATCTTGTTTTGTCATGTGTATGAGCAGAGTTAGTTTAAAATGGGCAGCAATTTAGTATTTGATTCAATTTATGGCTAATCCCCTTAAAGAAGACTGTCAATTTTGTGAGTGTTAAGTGCTTTGATTAGGTCATCAAAACTTCTGGAATTATTGTAGAAATTTTCTTTTTTTGAGATTCAGAATAGATATTGCAAACCAACAAATGAATCGCCTAATGTCAAGAATCTCAAAGTTAGAGCCAATCGTTCTTGTGGAGTTATTGATTCCCTCATGATGATATCATTCTTGTTTAGATAACTAGTTGAATTAGATTCAGTATATTAACAAGATAATGTTTTGACAACCTAATAAAGTTTGAACTGTCAATCTTATGTCATGTAGCAATTTATTTCCTTACTTCAACCTACAATCGTTCAACCCACCAACATCATTTGTCAAGTTTTATTTTTGATTTTATTATATAAGTCATTGAAATAAAATGATACGGCTGCATTTTGTAATAATTATCTTCAATGATGGAATGACGCCATTGTTGTCTTGATGTGGAAAATCTACATCTACCATGTCTTCGTGTCGTCTGCAAATCAGATAGCTTTTTGAATGTGAGGCATACATGGATTGCGTCCACAAGGACGTACAGTGAATGTTGAGGCATATGTACATATGATTGTTCGCGCGAATCTGTACGGACGTGTGTACAAGGCTTTAAATCATTATTGTCAGTGAACCCTAAAGTCTTGTACACACGTCCGTACAGATTCGCGCAAACAATCGTATGTACATATGCCTCAATATTCACTGTATGTCCTTGTGGACGCGATCCACATATGCCTCGGCATTCAAAAAGTTATCCGATTTGCAGACGACACGAGACATGGTAGATGTAGATTTTCCACATGACAACAATGGCGTCATTCCATCATTGAAGATAGTTATCACAAATTGCAGCAGTATCATTTTATTTCAATGACTTATATAATAAAATCAAAAATAAAACTAGACAAACGATGTTGGTGGGTTGAACGATTGTAGGTTGAAGTAAGGAAATAAATTGCTACATGACATAAGATTGACAGTTCAAACTTTATTAGGTTGTCAGAACATTATCTTGTTAATATACTGAATCTAATTCAACTAGTAATCTAAACAATAATGATATCATCATGAGGGAGTCAATAACTTCACAAGAACGATTGGCTCTAACTTTGAGATTCTTGACATTAGGCGATTCATTTGTTGGTTTCCAATATCTATTCTGAATCTCAAAAAAAGAAAATTTCCACAATAATTCCAGAAGTTTTGATGACCTAATCAAAGCACTCAACACTGTCTCACAAAATTGACACTCTTCTTTAAGGGAATTAGCCATAAATTGAATCAAATACTAAATTGCTGCCCATTTTAAACTAACTCTGCTCATACACATGACAAAATAAGATTCTCCAAAAGATTAGCTTCAAGATTTACCTTTAATGGAATACTAGTTCAAAGTTTGAATAAATCTCTCTATAGATAGCCTAGCTATCTAAAATGTATAATATCATTGTAAAATCTGACAAAGCATTTATTGGAACAGTTCCACTTGTTACTCATTCCGCTACTACGTAGACATCATTTTGTCTGTCTGCGCTGACGAGTGACGTCACACTCACGGTTCTTTGCCACTGCTCTAATCAAGTTGGTTTTCTATACTTTTAGTTGTGTTATTTTGCCGTTGCAATTTTAATATTTGTACTATTCGATTTTTTGGAATTTATTTTGTCTTTAGGCATCTTACTTTCTTGATATTTGCCACTTTTTCACCATACGTTTGCAAACGTTTTACCTACGTTTCAAACACATCCGGCATCTTCCTTCTTTCATCGAGCATTGTAGCGTCTTCTTGTCTTTTGCAATGGTTCTTAGTCGATGGTGCATTTACGCCTTCGGTCTAAACCTTTTATCCATTTTCATCGGACCTACGAAACGTTTTTAAAAGTGAATTATTCTTCGAATTAATTCATTTGTTCTATTCTTCAATTGTGATTCAATTATTCATCGATTGCTTCGCATATTTACTCTGATAAACCTTTGATAAACTTTGTCAAAAATTACAACCTTGTGTGGGTGTTCATCGCTATTTATTTGATCTACAGAACGTTTTTTAAAGTGTGAATTACTTCTGCAAATTAATTCATTTATTCTATTCTTCAATTGTGATTCAATTATTCATCGATTTCTTCACTCATTTACTCTGATAAACTTTATCAAAATTGCAACCTCGTGTGGGCGTTTTTTCGCTATTCATTGGATCTATGGAACGTTTTTAAAAGTGAATTATTCTTTCAAATTAATTCATTTATTCTATTCTTCAATTGTGATTCAATTATTCATCGATTGCTTCGCATATTACTCTGATAAACTTTGTCAAAAATTACAACCTCGTGTGGGCTTCAATTGCCATTCTTCTACAATTGGCTTCATCTCGTGAAACTCAAACTTTCAAGTTAATCATCTCTACCGTTTGGAAATCAATCTGAAAATTCCACAGCTTGAAGGTCGGATTTTTCATTTGGAATTCTACTTGCTCCTGTTCTCATTTCCACTGGGGGATTTGCCTGATGTGATGGACACTTCCATGCTTGTCATCGCATGGCCAGATCACGTCATCGCTTGCTGATGCCCTGTTCCTGTGGGTATTGCGGAGTCATTGCCTGTCTGCCTGGCTGCATCTCCTCTTCAAAATTTTATTCAGGTTACGTAAATCGTTCTATTCAATTTTCATTTATGTATGTATCATAATTGATTTATTAATGTCTATCTTGACATTCAATTCACTGAGGCCACTGACGCCTATTAATTGATCTATTAATGTCTATCTTGACATTCAATTCACTAAGGCCACTGACGCCTATTTATCGTTCTATTGATGTCTATCTTGGCATTCAATTCACTGAGGCCACCGACACCTATTAATTCATTGGATTTGACAGCTACCCTTGGCTTTACAAGTGATTTTCTGAGGCCACTGTCACCTATTAATCGTTCTAATTGATGTCTATCTTGACATTCAATTCATTGAAGGCTGATGTCGCCTGTATTTAACCTGGACAATCTTTACATTGTATTTATTAGCTACCCCTAGCTCTTAAGTGTCAATCTGAGGCCACTGTCGCCTATTAATCGTTCTAATTGATGTCTATCTTGACATTCAATTCATTGAAGGCTGATGTCGTCTGTATTTAACCTGGACAATCTTTACATTGTATTTATTAGCTACCCTTAGCTCTTAAGTGTCAATCTGAGGCCACTGTCGCCTATTAATCATTCTAATTCATGTCTATCTTGACACACAATTCATTGAAGGCCCATGTCGCCTATATTTAACCTGGACAATCTTCACATTGTATTTATTAGCTACCCTTAGCTCTTAAGTGATATTTTAAGGCCAGTGACGCCTATTAATTTGTTTTATTAATGTCTATCTTGACATTCAATTCACTGAGGCCACCGACGCCTATTAATTCATTGGATTTGACAGCTACCCTTGGCTTTACAAGTGATTCACTAAGGCCACCGACGCCTATTAATTCATTGTATTTAACAGCTACCCTTGGCTTTACAAGTGATTTTCTGAGGCCACTGACGCCTATATAATTGTATTCAATAGTAGCAACTACTTCATTGGATTTGACAGCTACCCTTGGCTTTACAAGTGATTTTCTAAGGCCACTGATGCCTAATTATCGTTCGATTGATGTCTATCTTGACATTCAAATCACTGAAGGCCTATGCCGCATATATTTTTATGTATTTTACTTGTTGAGCATTATTTACAGCTTATTGTCATTTTTTAATCATTAATATGAACCTTACAGCAATAACTTTCATTATAGCACTCAATTATATTCATTTCAGGTATCATTAATATTACCTTTTCGATTATTGTCAGGCTTCAATGGTCATTAATGTCATTGACCTAATTTCATTTAAATTTTGTATTTCTCTAACGTTTTATCATGTTGTAATTATCCCAAGATATTTGACTCAACCTACTTACAATTGTTCTTGTATGTGGCCATCTGCCTATTATTATTTTATTGTTATTAAATCTTATCTTGTTGATTCATTTAGTCTTTTATTGGCGTACTTACCACACTTCAAGCTATCAGTATTTTTATGCACAGAATTCAAAGATTTATTTGTAGGTATTTATACCAACTATCATTCACAGTCCACTGCCCTGACCTTGGATTCTGTCATAAAAATTGGTTCATCCGGGCCAGATTTCTTGATCCAGTGTTTATCTGGGATAATTGTTGGTTGGACCAATTGGATAAAAATTGGTCCTCCTGCCCGTCATCTTTGACCCAGTTTACCTGGGATAATTGTTAATTTTTATTACCCATTTCTTGGTCCATTGAACCTTAGGGTTTCAGTGACTGTGTGCCTAATAGTCTAGCTTGACGCCAATGATTAGGTCCCACTCTAGAGTATATTTTATTCCATTGTACCTTTGTATGTTTATATTGTTTAATATTAAGCATTCACACACTTGTTTCAAATTTTCAGTACTGGCTGCAACTCAAAGCATGCTGCGACGTGTATGCACCAGCTATCAACTATCTTGTACCCTGAGAGACTGAACCGCACTGAACTGGTCACAGACGGCTATTGCACATTGAGAAAACAACACACGGCAAACTACACTCGCCGCACAGCAAGCTTGATACAACTTGCCTCAAACGCACAGGCGTGCCTCTCTGCGTACTGGACCAGCGCCCAAAGTTGCTTATTGGCGCAGCAATCGCATTGCTACAGTGCAGCATCGTTTCGTTCACTCAGGTTTTTCTGTTAGTTTTTAAGCATGTCCGATCATGAGGAAGATTCACTTCCTGAGCCTTCTGCTCTTTTCAATGCAAGAGACAATTTACACCAGGAAATAGATTGGTTCATAACCAGCTATAACGATTATGTTGTGGACACTGAAGCCACTTATTATCAATTATTGACTGTCAAAAACAAACTAGGTTCACTTAGAATAAGTATGATAAAATCCATGAACAGTTATGGAATTCAGAGTTGCAAACACAAGATATTTCAACTCATTTTGAGATACTTATTAAGTTTATCTCCATTACCTCTAAGGCAAACGCTGCATTAACTGCTTTTGAAAGCAGACAACGCAACAATGAGGCCACTGCTGGTGCTTCCCATCTCAAAACTCACATTTGGCAAATTTTCAGTTGCCTCAGATTCCGCTTCCACGCTTCAATGGGGAGCTTTCAAAATGGCAAGCATTCTCAAGTGCTTTTACCAATATTATTGGTAATCAAGATAATATTAATGACTCATTGAAATTTTTCTATCTTCGTCAATCACTCAGTGGTGAAGCTCTTGCTAGAGTGGAACACATTGAAGCTGACGAAAATGGTTTTCAGCTTGCTTGGAACCTCTTAAGGGAGAGGTATGACAATAAGAGATTAATTGCTGCCAGGCACGTCACAGCAATTGAATCTCCGCCTACCATAAAGCGTAACTGTCCGCAATCATTACGGGCATTCATTGACTTTTGCAAGTCCCACATTACCACGCTCGAAGCGCTTCAACTTGGAGTCCAAATCAAGGACTTATTGTACATGCACAAAATGTTGTTGCAGTTGGATACTGCTACTGTTCGAGAATGGGAAAAGAGTGTTGGTATACACGACATTCCCACCATTGATAAATTTTGGAATTTTTTGGAATCACAATGCAAAATCATGGAAGCTGTTGCTTCAAGCTCAGCTAACCATCATCAAGGAAATGTACAGCAAAGTACATCCAACTCGGTTGGTGCTCATAGCAAGCAGAAGTTCAATCAAAATCAATCGAATGTTCAAGCTAGGATGCAGGTTACTACCTCTTCTATGTCATTTTGTAGTTTTTGTAATTCTGTTGGTCATTTTCCAAATCGTTGTAATGAATTATTGAAGTTGCAGGTTACTGATCGTTGGAATGCTGTCCGTGACAAAAGGTTATGTTATAATTGCCTCAAGCCTTTCGCACCCAATCATGTTTGTTCGGACAAATCGTGTACACTTTGTGGCAAGAGTCACCACACTGTTCTTCATAGGTCATATCCTCAATCACGAGACACTCAGCCTACTTCTAAGGATAAGGTAACTTCAAATGTTATTCACTCTTAAGCCTGTAGATCTGTTACTTGGTGCTGGCATATTTGCATCTGTTCTTCAGCCTGGTAAATTATATCTAGCTCAAAACGCTCCCATCCTTCAGAAAACCAGTCTAGGTTGGGTCATATTTGGTTCTTGTAAAACCATTCGTCCTATTGCAGCACCTCGTTCGTGCCTCCTGCTTCGCCTGTGGCCACTCCCCGTAAGGTCATGTCGAATTTTCTAACTTCAAATGATGTCTCTCATCAGTTAGAGAAAATTTGGAAGCTGGAAGAATCTCTCCTCTACTTCCTCCCTCACCTGAGGTTTTGAAACTTGAGAAGCACTACACAACCACTACCACGCGTCTTGAAGACGGACGGTTTATGGTCACTCTTCCCAAAAAGGATAATTTCCACTCATTGGGTCATTCCCGATTTCAAGCATTGAACCGATTTCATTCATTAGAAAAACGGTTATCATCAAATGTTGAGTTAAAAACTCAATACACAGCTTTCATGGAAGAATATCAACAGTTGAATCACATGTCACCAGTGCCTCCAGCACCGGATAATGAAAAATGCTACTTCATCCTCATCACCGGTTTTTAAACCTGATTCGACCACTACAAAATTATGTGTAGTATTTGACGCTTCTGCTAAGTCTACCACTGGAACATCGCTTAATGAAGTATTGTATGTTGGTCATACAGTTCAGCCTGAACTGTTCGATATAGTTCTGCGCTTTCGCATATCAAATAGCCTTCATTGCGGACATTACTAAAATGTACTGTCAAATCTTAGTCCATCCCTCTGACCGTAACCTTCAGAGAATATTTTGGAGATCTGATGCTACTCTACCCATTCAAGAATTCACCTTGAATACTGTAAGTTACGGCACTTCGCCGGCAGCTTTCTTAGCTACTCATACGCTTCATCATTTGGCCGATCTTGATACGGCACCCAACTCTGATGTAGCTAATGTCATTAAAAATCACTTTTACGTTGATGACCTTATTTCTGGTTCTTCTTCGGTTACAGAAGCCAAACATTTAGTTCAACAATGATTAGCATTGGCTCAGGGTGGTTTCGAGCTTAGGAAATGGTTGTCTAACTCGCCTGAAGTTCTCGCTACTATTCCTTCTGATCTGCTTGAAGCAAACACTTCCAAACCGTTGTCTAATTCAATGATAGTGTGGTCAAGGCACTAGGCCTCATTTGGAATTCCACTCTAGACGTCTTGACTATTTCCTCTAATGTTGCTGATGTTACATAAAACATCTTTCACTAAAAGAGAGCTTCTCTCTTGCATTTCAAGCATATTCGATCCATTAGGTTTGATTTCTCCTGTGGTCATTTTACCAAAACACTTTTTCAAAAACTCTGGTTATAAAGATTGATTGGGATCAAAAAATTCCGCAAGATCTGTTGGAAACTTGGTTGAAAATTCTGCATGAATTGCCGAACATTGTTAACATATCACTTCCACGTTGTGTGTTATCAAAGGACTCTGATGCCTCGCTTGAATTGCATGGCTTCGCCGATGCTAGTCTCACTGCTTACGGCGCCTGTATTTACGTCAGAAGCACCTCTCTCGGTAGCAGTCAAACTAGGTTGCTCACTTCCAAGTCCCGCATTGCCTCTTTGAACCCAGTTCTCTCTGTTCCCAGATTAGAACTACAGGCAGCTCTGCTACTTTCACGTCTTGTGAATAAGGTTTTAAAGGCTTCAAATCTTACTTTTTCTAATGTGTATTTGTGGACTGACTCGAAAACAGTCTGTGACTGGTTAAGAGCCCCTCCTGATCGTTCTAATATTTTTGTAGCTGTACGCATTTCTGAAATTCAGAATTCAACGTTTAACTTTCATTGGAATCATGTTCGTACTAGTAACAATCCTGCTGATTTGATATCTCAGGTTGTACACCCAATCAGCTGGCCGCTAGTCATCTGTGGTGGAATGGTCCTTCATGGCTATTTATGCCGAATAGTTCTTGGGATTCTTTCTCTAGCAATGTTGCTATTTCTCAATCAGTTCAGGTATTAGCTACTACTTCGTCTCGTAATGATGTTATTTCAGGTATAATCAATAGTTGCTCCACCTATCACAAAATCATGCGTACAACAGCATATGTTCTACGGTTCATTCATAATTGTAGAAAACAAAATTCAGTCGCTCCGCGCTTTGGTCAATTAGCTATCTCTGAAATTTCAGAAGCTGAAAATTGTATCTTCAAATCCATTCAAGAAGAAGCCTTCTCTGCTGAACTTAAAGCATTGCGTCAAAATCAGGAGCTATTGTCTAATAGCTCTATTAAGGCCTTGTCACCATTCATTCATTCAGATTCTCTGCTCAGAGTTGGTGGACGTTTGCAAAATGCAAATGCTTCATTTGATTACAAACATCAAATATTGTTGCCTAGCAATCACAAATTCACTCGTGCATTGATTGTTGCTCACCATCGTCGTCTAAGTCATGCTGGTGTGCAGGCCACCATGGCCAGTGTAAGACAACGATTTTGGTTTCCCTCCACCCGTCGCACCATCAAAAGTGTATTGTGGCATTGCATAATGTGTTTTCACCTTTCGGCTCTTCGTTCTGAGCAAATCATGGGTAGTTCACCAGCGGCCCGCGTTCAGGCTAATGTTCCCTTTTACAATTGTGGTTTGGATTACGCCGGTCCTATTTCCATCCGTGTAGGCGGCCCCAAATCTCGTACTTCTTATTTAACCACTCTTTCAGAAAAAAGGCAAATGGTTAAACAATTATGAAAATTTGAAGGTCGGTACGGTTGTCATCTTGAAGGATCCTGGTTCTGCGCAGTCCACTTGGAAGCTGGCGCGCATTACTGAAGTTCATCCCGGTAAGGACGACAAGGGTTCGAGTTGTCACTGTTCTCACTCCCTCTGGCACTTTTAAGAGAGCTATTTCGAGTTTAGCACCTCTTCCCATTGATGAGGATTCTAGTTAATCCCCTTGCTCTTATGGTTCATGTTGTATTTTTAGGTTTCATTGTTTTTTTCCCCTGGTTCTCACATGGCCCAGTTTTCAATTTCCAATTGCCTTGCCAGATTTTACATATTTCTTATTTTTTTTATTGTGCCATACCCCCGTATGACACAAGGGCCCAGTTTATGTAAAATCTGACAAAGCATTTATTGGAACGGTTCCACTTGTTACTCGTTCCGCTACTACGTAGACATCATGTCGTCATTTTGTCTGTCTGCACTGACCAGTGACGTCACACTCACGGTTCTTTGCCACTGCTCTAATCAAGTTGGTTTTCTATACTTTTAGTCGTGTTATTTTGCCGTTGCAATTTTAATATTTGTACTATTCGATTTTTTGAAATTTATTTTGTCTTTAGGCATCTTACTTTCTTGATATTTGCCCCTTTTTCACCATACGTTTGCAAACGTTTTACCTACGTTTCAAACACATCCGGCATCTTCCTTCTTTCATCGAGCATTGTAGCGTCTTCTTGTTCTTTTTGCAATGGTTCTTAGTCGATGGTGCATTTACGCCTTCGGTCTAAACCTTTTATCCATTTTCATCGGACCTACGAAACGTTTTTAAAAGTGAATTATTCTTCGAATTAATTCGTTTGTTCTATTCTTCAATTGTGATTCAATTATTCATCGATTGCTTCGCATATTTACTCTGATAAACCTTTGATAAACTTTGTCAAAAATTACAACCTCGTGTGGGCGTTCATCGCTATTTATTGATCTACAGAAAGTTTTTTAAAGTGTGAATTACTTCTGCAAATTATTCAATTTATCTATTCTTCTTCAATTGTGATTCAATTATTCATCGATTTCTTCCATTTTACTCTGATAAACTTTATCAAAATTGCAACCTCATGTGGGCGTTTTTTCGCTATTCATTGGATCTACGGAACATTTTTAAAAGTGAATTATTCTTTCAAATTAATTCATTTATTCTATTCTTCAATTGTGATTCAATTATTCATCGATTGCTTCGCATATTACTCTGATAAACTTTGTCAAAAAATACAACCTCGTGTGGGCTTCAATTGCCATTCTTCTACAATTGGCTTCACCTCGTGACTCAAACTTACAAGTTCATCATCTCTCTACCGTTTGGAAATCAATCTAAAAATTCCACAGCTTGAAGGTCGGATTTTTCATTTGGAATTCTACTTGCTCCTGTTCTCCATTTCCACTGGGGGATTTGCCTGCTGTGATGGACACTTCCATGCTTGTCATCGCATGGCCAGATCACGTCATCGCTTGCTGATGCCCTGTTCCTGTGGGTATTGCGGAGTCATTGCCTGTCTGCCTGGCTGCATCTCCTCTTCAAAATTTTATTCAGGTTACGTAAATCGTTCTATTCAATTTTCATTTACGTATGTATCATAATTGATTTTTAATGTTGTAACATATTAAATCTGGGTAGATGAAAAACCCTAACAGAAATAGTAATAGGTCTAAAAATAAGTAATTGGCTAATATCGCCAAGCAGATAATAAACAAGATTAGATAGCATCAGCTTGTTCTGGCTAAATGGTACAAGAACTTAAAAAGGATTTGAAGGAAGTTTACTACTCATAAATAGATTATTTATAAAATATTTGAAGATTGAGGTTATAGATGTATTCACGGATCGGTGACCTAGAGATCGATCAAACCGAAGAACGTAGAATCTGACCAAAACCCCTTGGCAGAGCTTTATTGCATTCGGATGGTGTGCAATGTGAAAAAACACCCGTCCACGTGGCTAATTATTAGGTAGCATGGAATTAATATTAATATATAGAATATAACTAGCATGCAAAGAGCATAAATAAAAAACCAAATAAAAATAATTTAATGTATTCAGGAAATAAGAGTTACCAGGCGCATGAATACCTAATAAAATTTGCATGCACCAATAGTAAAACGGCAGTTAATAGGCGGCAACTGTAGGCCAATTAAAAAATATTTATATATATTTATATAAATGTACTAGTTTTCGTGTAGAAATTTGTGTAATCTATGTTATCAATATGGCTCGAATGCAAAGAAATTATTAATCATATAATCTAAGCATATTTTGGCATTTTTTGTAAGATCTATTTGAATTTAATGGCGGAGGATTGAGATATTTAAATTTTATGCTAATTTGAAAGTCGGAAAGAGGATCTGTAAAACTTGAGAAGGAAGAACCAGCACTCGCCAGCCAGATGCCACCATAAGAGGACCCCAAATATTTTAGAGCGAAGTACCTTATTAATAATTTTGTAAAAATTTAAATTTAAAGTAAATTATTAAATTTCTTAAAAGACTTCGTGATGCTATTGTGAAGCAGAAGTCATTTTTCATTTTATTAAATTTATAACCCCCTGGAGGAGACGATTCCGGCTACCATATTCCCGGACCGCATGGAGTTGGATCGACATCGGCGGCTTACAAGAAGATTTTCGACACGTGAGTGATTAAATTTGAATTTAGTGATGGGCGCCCTAGTGCTTCGAATAATCTGATGATCAAAGCTAGCTCGCCGAAAGGGTTATTATAATTGAGAAATTAATAAGAGTAATACTTGCGCAAGTAAAATTAGTATTAAAGGTATTTAATTGAAAGAAAAAAATATAGATCAATATTTTAGAAATTTCTATTTAATCAAAGAAGTACGAAATCTAGGCTATTAAAACATATGCATATAATATTTAATTTTTGCAATACAATTTGCGATAGTTTATCATAGTTCTAATTCACTAGATGAATGGCTCTACCTATTCCGTCAGGTGCCGAATCTTGCACCCTGAGATAAATATATATATTCGATACAAATAAATCTGCTAAATACTAGAGTTTTTAATATTATATATATTTGGATTATTAGTGGCTAATTTATCAAACTGATCTTAGAGCACATATTTTTGATTGAATTATCCAAGCCGACAAGTATTAGCAAGTACATGTCACAGCTACATGCCAAAAGAACATATGATTTCAAGATAAAGGCACATGGTAATGATTCGTGCCACAAATCTAGAATATAAGTTTAGCCTGTGATATTTTATTGATTTCAAATATTGTTCTATTTTTATATTATATTTTTTCGCTCTATATATATTTTTTGCCTCGATTGATCTTTGCATTATTTGTGTAATATATGTGTGAATTTTCATGGTGTGCAATTTATTTTTTATTCCTCATCTCTATAGTATAAGTATCATTTTATATATATTTATTATTTATTGAATTACAAGAGTTATAGGAGAAGCCCATATCTAGGCCTATCAAGATTTTTTAAGACTGAATACTATTAGAAAACACGACCTAATTATTTAAATCTCATGCTTTACCGACTGATGCCAAGCAGGAGGCTAATCGTTATTTAAATATAAAGAATAACGTGACAGAAAGACATGTCGTACCAACGTGGGACTGATGATGAGAGCCAAGCTCATTGAATAATTATTGAAATTAAGTCAATAACCATATTGAAAATTATAGATAACTTATACGAGTTGTGAGGAAAACTGGCGAAGGGAAATTTGTATTACTTTTTGGGGAATCATAGCTTTAAATAAGAGAAATTATATGTTTTAAAGAAAATTTTTATTATTATTATTGTAGAAAATATATTTTATAGAGAGAGCTATATATTTTATGGCCTAAACTGCTAGTCAGAAATCAATGAATAGTATTATTATATTATAAGAGCTTAAGTAATAAATAGGTTACCTGGCTTGTAATGTCCATAGGCCTATCCTCATTTGTGTCCTTATTAATGCCTTGTTGGCCAAAACTTTCACTTTTTTAACAAACACTTGACACTTAATCCATTTTTAAAATATGAGTCTCTTTTCGTCCACGCAAAGTAAGGTAGCAGACACACTGCAGACGGCGATAGTAGCGGAGATCGACGCTGAGGGGGGCGCGATGGAGTCCAACGCCCAGATATCTTCAATCACCGCCAAGAATCCTGTGAACAGTAATAAACCGTTAAA
Organism: Nilaparvata lugens; assembly: GCF_014356525.2. Classification (NCBI taxonomy): domain Eukaryota; kingdom Metazoa; phylum Arthropoda; class Insecta; order Hemiptera; family Delphacidae; genus Nilaparvata; species Nilaparvata lugens. The sequence continues at coordinate 77,087,115 of NC_052508.1, forward strand.
TGTCTCCCAAGAAGCAATAAGGAGGGTTATAGTAGAGGGGATGATCAAGTCATTTTCTAATAGTTTAGAAAAAACAATGACCACAGTAATGAAGAACTTAAGGCGGAAATGAAGGAAATGCGGGAATCACTGAAGGATACATCGGTAAGAATGGGTAAGGAGACTGCGGAAAGAATAGATAACCTACCAGCACAAAACACTTCACAAATTCATGAAATAGCTACAAACAGAACAATAGTCAACTTATTTCATAAATAAACAACAGAATAGTAAATCTACACAAATAGCTCACCTAAATTCTGATATAAATCAAAACAAAGTACAACTTAATTCATTGGAGACAGCCGTTGGAGAACAGCAATTATTTTCATCTGAATTAATGCCGAAGTAGTAGATAATGAAACAGAAGCTTCTAGTCATTGGAAACAGGCCCAAGAGAAGTTGGTACAACTTGAAAGTCAAACATCATTTCCGCACGAGAATATAGAGCCTATTCCCATAGCAACGTTTGATTCACTACACAGTTTCAATGAATTAGGCCGTTTTGACAATACAGACCGCTATCTCCAACCTAAAGAATTTATAGATCAGATAAAACTAGTTCAATCATTAACACCCACCTCTTGGAATTTTTGGCGTCTTCGTTTGACTAGTTTATTGATTGGCGAACCCCTGATGTTCTTTCGGAGTAGAGTCCATGAATTTACATCATTGGATGAGTTTGTAGCTGTCTTCCTGGAACAGTATTGGAGCAGAAGTAAACAGTTGGACGTGCTAGCGGACATTATATCATGCGATTTCAACCCTAACTTAGACGGTGCATGTACCACTTTTGTCACTGCCCTACAGTTTAAAATTCTCAATTGAGCGAGCCCATTAATGAATCGGCATTAGCAAGTATTATTTTAAAGAAGCTACCGTATCAAGTTAGGATGGCACTCGCCACACAACCCATTACTGATTGCAAACAGCTGATAAATCATTTATATGGCATACAGTCTGTGATGGCAATATCAAACCACCGTTCAGACCAGAGATACGCACCAAATCAACATAACTCAAAATTTAATCAGTATAACAGCCAAATTATGAATCAGTACCATATGATTGCTCACGATCTACTCCTCAATTTAAACACCGCTATGATCATAATCACAATAATATTGGAATAATAAAGTTTTCAAAATCGTCAAACAAATCATTATCCACAGCAAACCTACAAAAGAAATTATTATTATGGCCGTGATCGATTTAACACAAAAATGATTACACTCAGAATAATTATAATAGAAATTACAACCGCCACCCACCTCAACAAGTAAGTACAATTTACACTAGCACATGCAATAGAATGAATCACAAAAACCGGAACCCAACACCCAACGACCCGCCACCAGATATACAGAAAACTACAGCTAATAAACCAGGACTATATGATACCCCCGATATAACACCACCAAGCTCCAATGAAACAAACAAGAAAATCAAGATATTTCAACATCATACACCACCTTAGAAATGATTTACCGAAAATAGTATTAGAAGAACCGAAGCCAATACCAGATAACACCACCAAAAACCGCCTGTAAGCATCAATCCCTACTGAGCATCCTGTTCCCCGCCGACAATCCATCACCGCAGTAGAGCACCCGCACATCAAGAGACCGCCACCATACTAACGCCTTGAAAGTCACACTCGCGCATCAAGAGACCGCCACCGCACCCGCGCATCATTCGACCCCACCAAGGCACCCCAAGGAACCCAGGATAGAGGACCAAGAGGATGACACCAGGGAGGACGGACTACCGATAAGAGGAGCGACCACCGCAAGGCCCGGAGACGCAAGCGCCCGAGGACACCGGACGGCCGACATCAGGACGAGAGGACGGCATTCGGGAGAGGAGCATGCATCGCAAGGCCCGGAGGCGGAAACGAACGAAGGAGGAACCGCGCGCGCCGATGGAAGCCGCATGCACGCTTCAAGAGCCAAGGAGGATACCGGACCGGCACCAGGAGGACAGGAAGAGACCGACGGCTGCATCCGCGGCACATACGTTTTAAGAGAGCCAATCAGCGATGTGACCGGAAAAATAGGCCAAAGAATATGACAGAAACGGAACTGATAGGAATACTATGATTGATTCATGCGCGGATAATAATGGAATGAAGTACTCATGGAGATTGATGAAGGATAAACGGTGTCTAGGAAGAGTGAAAGAAATAAGAAATAATGTGAATAAAATTGAAGTACCTGGCTATATGTTGAGTGATTATATTGTTAAAAAGATGATAAATGTTTGGATATGGTGTTTAATGTTTGTAATAATGGCTGTGATATTAATAAAAGACTGTGTTGTGGATAGGACGAAAAATATTGTATTGTTGTTGTTAAATGGATCTATTATTGATGATTGGAAATTTAATATTATAAGAATGTTTATTGTTGTGAGCTACTAAATTATAATGAACCGAGATCAAGAATATAAATGATAATAAAGGAAGGATGAGTTAAGAGTACAGATTGATTGGAAAAAGAATGGATTAAAAGGAATTATCATAAATGAACAGGAATTGTTTGAAAGAGTACACAAGATACAAGGGTTTAAATTTATGAAGATAAATTAATAATAGGACAGCCTCAACAATCAACAGCAGATAACCGAACGGCCTACACAGTATAGCTAGCTACAAAAAAAGCCAAGATACGGAAAGCCACGAAATTTCTACAAACATATCACAGAATTTGAAATAAATATGATAAGAAATCAAGGAAAACATTATTATCAAACCGATTACTAACCTTCCTTAATAAATTTAATATTGGTATAGGACCTCGTGGCAACAATCCAATGTTTTAATTCCTTCCAGCCGTTAGAAGCCTGCAATAAGGAAAAGAACAATTTTTAAATATGTAATTAAATTATATACATCAGATAAAAAAGGACACAAGCGGGGATAATAAAATTAAAATTTGTTAATTACCTTTTTAAGAGAAAAAATTGAGCAGTTAGGTTAGTTATGAAAGTCGATAGCAATTCTGATGTAACATGTAACACTATGAATTGTAGAACAGCGAACAGCTGACCAAAGCCACCCAAATCAAATGAATGTAATATCTGTTGAACATATGTTTATAAAAAGAAGTACTGTACCCAAAGAGTTATTTATTATTGTTATTTATTATATTTATTAATGTCGATATATTTATTTATATGTTTTTTATATTTATTACTTTTAATTATGCCACGTTTGTTACCTGAAAAGACTTAAAGTGAATACCAGTTACCAAAACCAAAGAGCCATTAGCAAAAGAAAGTATTGTACCTGATGTATAGAAAATTATTTATATTAAGACCTAAGAAATACTATAAGATATAAGCCCAGAAGTTTATGAATCGAAATTATTGTCTAAAAGGAATCATTTATGAGAATTATGAAATGTGTGTAGTTAAGTTGGCGGCCCTGCAAGCGGCGAATTTAAAAATTACTGTGTTGTAAATGTTGTCAGGAGGAGTGCGTTTAGAAGTTTATATTTATGATATTTTTATGTGTGTTGAGGAGGAGAATTTGTTATTGTTTTTGATAAAGGTATAAGGAGATGCAGCAAATATGTCTGCGAAATGTGATAGAAGTAGGAGAGTATAATTTATAAATAAAGTATAGTGTATATCAATGTATTGAAGGGTGGGTTTTCATTAAAAACATTGTGATTCTCAAATATTTTGAATTCAAACCCAGGGGCGCGTGTAACATATTTAAATCTGGGTAGATGAAAAGCCCTAACAGAAATAGTAATAGGTCTAAAAATAAAGTAATTGGCTAATATCGCCAAGCAGATAATAAACAAGATTAGATAGCATCAGCTTGTTCTGGCTAAATGGTACAAGAACTTAAAAAGGATTTGAAGGAAGTTTACTACTCATAAATAGATTATTTATAAAATATTTGAAGATTGAGGTTATATAGATGTATTCACGGATCGGTGACCTAGAGATCGATCAAACCGAAGAACGTAGAATCTGACCAAAACCCCTTGGCAGAGCTTTATTGCATTCGGATGGTGTGCAATGTGAAAAAACACCCGTCCACGTGGCTAATTATTAGGTAGCATGGAATTAATATTAATATATAGAATATTAACTAGCATGCAAAGAGCATAAATAAAAAACCAAATAAAAATAATTTAATGTATTCAGGAAATAAGAGTTACCAGGCGCATGAATACCTAATAAAATTTGCATGCACCAATAGTAAAACGGCAGTTAATAGGCGGCAACTGTAGGCCAATTCAAAAATATTTATATATATTTATATAAATGTACTAGATTTTGTGTAAAAATTTGTGTAATCTATGTTATCAATATGGCTCGAATGCAAAGAAATTATTAATCATATAATCTAAGCAATATTTTGGCATTTTTTGTAAGATCTATTTGAATTTAATGGCGGAGGATTGAGATATTTAAATTTTATGCTAATTTGAAAGTCGGAAAGAGGATCTGTAAAACTTGAGAAGGAAGAACCAACACTCGCCAGCCAGATGCCACCATAAGAGGACCCCAAATATTTTAGAGCGAAGTACCTTATTAATAATTTTGTAAAAATTAAAGTTAAAGTAAATTATTAAATTTCTTAAAAGACTTCGTGATGCTATTGTGAAGCAGAAGTCATTTTTCATTTTATTAAATTTATAACCCCTTGGAGGAGACGATTCCGGCTACCATATTCCCGGACCGCATGGAGTTGGATCGACATCGGCGGCTTACAAGAAGATTTTCGACACGTGAGTGATTAAATTTGAATTTAGTGATGGGCGCCCTAGTGCTTCGAATTAATCTGATGATCAAAGCTAGCTCGCCGAAAGGGTTATTATAAATTGAGAAATTAATAAGAGTAATACTTGCGCAAGTAAAAATTAGTATTAAAGGTATTTAATTGAAAGAAAAATATAGATCAATATTTTAGAAATTTCTATTTAATCAAAGAAGTACGAAATCTAGGCTATTAAAACATATGCATAAATATTTAATTTTTTGCAATACAATTTGCGATAATTTATCATAGTTCTAATTCACTAGATGAATGGCTCTACCTATTCCGTCAGGTGCCGAATCTTGCACCCTGAGATAAAAATATATATTCGATACAATAAATCTACTAAATACTAGAGATTTTAATATATAGATATATTTGGATTATTAGTGGCTAATTTATCAAGCTGATCTTAGAGCACATATTTTTGATTGAATTATCCAAGCCGACAAGTATTAGCAAGTACATGTCACAGCTACATGCCAAAGAATGCATATGATTTCAAGATAAAGGCACATGGTAATGATTCGTGCCACAAATCTAGAATATAAAGTTTAGCCTATGATATTTTTATTGATTTCAAATATTGTTCTATTTTTTATATTATATTTTTATCGCTCTATATATATTTTTTGCCTCGATTGATCTTTGCATTATTTGTGTAATATATGTGTGAAATTTTCATGGTGTGCAATTTATTTTTTATTCCTCATCTCTATAGTATAAGTATCATTTTATATATATTTATTATTTATTGAATTACAAGAGTTATGAGAAGCCCATATCTAGGCCTATCAAGATTTTTTAAGACTGAATACTATTAGAAAACCACGACCTAATTATATTAAATCTCATGCTTTACCGACTGATGCCAAGCAGGAGGCTAATCGTTATTTAATATAAAGAATAACGTGACAATTTCACCGAATATATCAACGGAATTCAACGGATACTTATCTCATTTAATGTAAAGTAGTGAATACTCGTAAATATTGTAACATTCATAATACAAAAATCAATCTCTGAATAAACCATGGAAGAAATATAATTTCTTTGTTAAACGTGATCCTCAAATGTCTCATCTTTATCCCTCTTCTTTTCTTCCTCTTATTCCAGTTCTTCTCCAACTTCTCCTTCTTGCCCCATTTCTTCTCCACTTCCTTCCTTTTCTTCTTCCACATCTTCTCCTTTTTCTCTCCATACCCTCTCTCACTTCCTCTAAATCATATACTCCCATCTCTCCCTGTTGATAAACATGAAATATATCATTTTACCATTATTACTTGTCCTTCACCATGGTATCCTACTTATTTACTCCCGGACCAATCCAAAACATTCTATAGTGAGGTCCACGTTTTTTTTTCAGATTTCGTCTTGGAGACTCCAGGAGGGAGTTTAAGACAAGTCATTCTTATGAATACTTAATCCCATATAGTACAGAACAGTCGAAGTGTATAAATCACCAATCCATATGGAATAGTCAAGTGAACATATAAGTCGATAATATAGCCCTATTCTAATTACTTGTCATATTTTAATTCTTTGGAGCTAGTTCAATCTGAAAGGAACTCTTGTAAGCTATAAAAAGCTGCATCAATGACAGTATATTACGCACAGAATTCAAAGATTTATTTGTAGGTATTTATACCAACTATCATTCACAGTCCACTGCCCTGACCTTGGATTCTGTCAATCATATTTAAGATTACAATTTTAATTAACAACTCTGATTGATAATATGAAACAAACACAAGATGATTTGATAGCCACAGTAAAATAATATTTGAGCTATACTTTCTTGTAGGAACCCTTTAGAGAAGCTTTTTTCACTTAAATTATGCAGTTCTAAATTTGTTAATCATGATACAAATTATATATTCCATGCATGTTTCTATTTAAATATTTGACAATCCACATATCCTATAAAATTACAAAATCCTACAATTTACAATTAGTTATTGGATCACAATTTGATTTGTCATTCATTAACCTAATTCATTGAAATTAGGTTATGACGCCTTCAATGTTTACGTTTTGCCTCACCATATGGCAAAATCGCGTCCACACGTACATTCAATGCTCGCCCGAGGCGCCTTTGAGCACGCCAAAATACCGACAGGGTTCCGGTTCGCCCACATGCCTCAGCGAACAGCGTCCACACGTGCGAATGCAAGCCCACACGTATGCTCACCCGAGGCAAACGTACGTGTGTACACCGTTTAAAAAAAGTTAGTGCCTTCAATTTGGTTTCAAACATTATGTATTTGAACCAGTAATTAGCATTGGTGACTCAATTGTGGAGAATGTGACAGAGGCGAGTCTGTTGGGACTGATTGTGGATAAGGATCTCTCATGGAATGCCCATACTGACAGACTGGCGAACAGAATCAGTAGCAGTTTATTTGTTCTTCGAACATAGTCAAGTGTGTGCCCCCTGAGACATGAAAAACGTTGTGTGTGTGTGTGTGTGTGTGTGTGTGGTGTGTGTGTGTGTGTGTGTGTGTGTGTGGTGTGTGTGTGTGTGTATGAGTGTAGTGCGTCTGTGTACACGATATCTCATCTCCCAATTAACGGAATGACTTGAAATTTGGAACTTAAGGTCCTCTCTCTATAAGGATCCGACACGAACAATTTCGATCAAATGAAATTCAAGATGGCGGCTAAAATGGCGAAAATGTTGTCAAAAACAGGGTTTTTCGTGATTTTCTCGGTAACCGCTCCAACGATTTTGATCAAATTCATACCTAAAATAGTCATCGATAAGCTCTATCAACTGCCACAAGTCCCATATCTGTAAAAATTTCAAGAGCTCCGCCCCATCAATGCAGATAGAATCCCAATTATCAGGCTTCAGATACAATTGAAACAGAAAAAATCAAGTGGAGTAGATTGAGTATGAAAATCTCTACAATTAATGTTCAGTAACATTTTCACCTAAAATTGAAAATAAGCTTTAAATTCGAGAAATGTGATTATTCAATTGCAAATTATTGTTGATTCTATTAAATCATTCACTATGAGGAGATAGCAGACCTCATGTGTCTCCAGCGTTATTACCCTGTCACCAGCTGGCTCAAATCACTGAATAGTAGACTTGAGATGCGCGGGAACACTAGCTTCAGGTGATCAATTTCATAACGGCAAGGAAAGTT
>NC_052508.1:77095179-77135087 GCF_014356525.2 Nilaparvata lugens
AAATTTAATCATTTAGAATATTATTTTACTAAGTTGTGTTCGTATCAGTAAAATGAGTGTTGTTTTTGTGCTGGATAATACCCACTTAAGAAGCCTTTTTACGTGGTATCAGAGAGAAGAGAATATTATTTTGTTTGTCTCTGGTGATATGAATGCGTGATATCAAGCAGTTATGCGTTTTGCGCTTTCATACCCTTCACTGATCTAGCAGCAGTTTGCTGTTTGCAATATCAATTTTGATATAGAACTAATTCCCAGTGGTATAGCTGTCTGCAATTCAGTTAGGCTTTAGAGATAAACGAAAACTCCTCTTATAGAGAGCTCTGTTATCAGCTAAATATTCTGTGAAATTTGCTGCAATCTCTATGTTGTAGAGAGGAGAAAACATTCCTTCATATACACTAAAGACCCCCTAACAATAATCCAAAGTCAAATTCTCTGCCTCTCTCATGTATGCTCAATGTAAGCCAGCGCCTGGACTATATAAGAAACCTGCTTAATTAATTAAGTAGTAATTAATTGGTATCTTATTAATTTGATTTATTCAATTCAATTGTAATTATGTAATGTATGTATGACATTGTATTTTGTTCATTTCATGTATTTATTATTGAATTATTTTCCATATTAGATTTATAAGATTGATTACTGTATTAATCAAATTCGATGAGAATGTATTCAATTGTCAGTATCCAAACTTTAGAGTTTAAATATTGGTAAAATGTATGATATCATTTGTTTTAATAATGAAGGGGAGCCATAGTTTAAAATGATATAACATAATAAACATTATAGTGAATTCAAATTGATATTTGAATTCAATTTGTAAGCAGAATATTAGCTGATGAGTTTGAGGGTAGGCAGAGCTAGAGGGCGAAGGGTGATGAGGGGTGGAAAATGGTGGTTCTAGTATATAACAGGCAGACTCTGTCTTGCAGTTAAGTTGCTGTTAGTTGCTGTGAGTCTCTCTTAGTCTCTTGGATTTTGGACAGTGTAGGAGTGAGTTTTTGGTTTCAGACTTCAATTATCCTATAGGGAATTGACTGAGCCAGGTAAAGATTGTATTTAGAATTTTCAATTTTCCTCATTTCAAATCCACACCACCCCACCCTAAAAAGCCCAAATAAGTATATCAAATTTTATAGCATTATAGTAAAGAGCAAACTTAATTATAACTTTTTTTTAAATTCATATCTAAAGACACAATCTTAATTAATTTCTTGAAGCTTACAGTTGAAATTCACTTCTAAGCACAAATGATAGTTTTTTAAAGGAAGGCTCCTCTAATCATATTCATTCTTTAATATTTATCAATTCTCTTATTTTTGACTATAATCATATTTTTAACTAGAGTTGTTCAATATTTTGATTTAATAACTTACTTTTCAAGTAACCTGTTAAAATAGGAACTGTTTGTTAAATTTTGTTGTATAAAATTAAAACTTGAACTGTAATATTTTCGAAAACTTAATCATCTTGTATTTATTTCTAATCATTACTATATTTTTGATCAATTTTTTATAAATTCATATAAATTTGAAGTTCAACAATAAATTCATCATTAACCTTTGTTCTGCCTTTCATTTCGTACATTCCCTTACACACGATCTATCTCTCTTTATCTTTTTCTTCTTTACTATTATTAGTTCAGTGAGTGAAATTATGGTAAAGTAATTATTTTATCAATTCATAGTAATTGATTGGCGCCGGGCAAAATACCGTATAGAGTGAGGGAGTTCGAAACCCACTCTAAACAAAGACCGACAAGGGAAAGAGTTCAACTCTTATGGATCTTATAATATATCAAGGGCGGTAATTTAATGATTTGGGCGGTAGTTAGTGCCTCATTGGCCAAACATTTGAAGAATATACCACTCTCATCAACATTAAAATCGTCTTTCGGTTCATAATATTATATAGAACTTTTCTGAGAATATTTTCTTTCTAGAATTCACAAGAGGGTACATATCAGCACTAGCACTTTCACCCGATATCACTTTTTGGACGATATCATGCCGTTTTTTTTAATTTTTCTAACCAGTCGTTTGCCTTAGAGCTACTGTATCCCAATGATACTGAAATTTCTAAAGCCTTTTCATTGATTAAATTCCTTGACAATGGAAGATTTTTCTCGTTCATTACAGTCACCCATTTTATCACCGGTTATCAGTATCATCAAATGTACAAATTTACAACGTTGCAAATCATTAGCAACACTCAGTTTTAGAATCTGATAACGATTTTTTTAGAAATTGAATGAAACTGTGTATAGTAACTTAACCAGAAAAATTGAAATGAGTAACAAAAGCAAATGGTGGGAGGATGGAAAAATACAGTATTCCCGTTCCTTTATCTAATGGCGAGTTCTAACAATTGAAATGTGTGGCAAAAGAAAGGATAAGAAAGTCCAGTCTTTTAACTGCCTGGTCTACGAATGACAAGTTCTTGGAAGTCTATTTGCAGTAGCTTGCATTCACTTTGCGACGTGTGTTTCATCCTCTATTATCCTCTACTGTTGATCCTCTTCCTACTTGAATTGCCATTCATTTCTAGTCCTATAGTCCATTATTATTGACCTTTCTTCTGAAACTAAAGAATTCTTTGAAAATGACTCTCTGCTTCCTATACACACTACATTTTCTATGTTGAAGTCAAGAGAAAACTTTGTTGTTGAGAGGTCCGAAATTCGTTAAATAGAGGTAAATAAGCAGCCAAAACTCTAAATTGTCATGGGACGAGGTAAAAATTTGTTGTGTAGAGGATTTTGTTAAATGGAGGTTCGTTATAGAGAGGTTCGACTGTATTACAAACTTTAAATAGCACATATACCATACGTTATATAGCACATAACAGAAGACACTTTAATGTTTTATAATATAAATATAAACAGGATACACACGACACGGATAGATTAAAAACTTACATTTTCCCATTCCACGTTAGCCGCTTGGCCGGCAATTACGAAAACAAATTTCTGTAAAATGGATTAATAACTTATTCAATATATATACAGGGTGATTCATAATTATGGTAAAATATTTTCAAAAGTGATAGTAGAGGTGAAAATAAGAAAAAAAGTTCATATAAACATATATCCATAAACGCTTCATTAGCGAGTTATACAGGGTGGAAGATTTCGCCCAGAATTCAGTTCCTCTGGTGAAATACACCGATGCTGAATTGTTTGGGGACTAGTTTTTGAAAAACTTATGCTGGATTCATATGGAAAAATATCTGAAAAATTGAATAAAACTAGTCTGGAAGCTGTAGTGTGAGTAGTTTTTGAGAAAAAAGTTGAAATATGCAAAAAATCTAAGTAGAAAAACACAGACTTCTACGTTTGTTGCCCAATAACTTTCTTTAATGACCAGTAAACAAATAATTTTTCGCAATAAAAATTGTAGAGAATTTAATTCTGAAAAGAATTATGTAAGCTGTGTAAACTAAATTCAAATAAAAGTTGAATAAAATGTATTCTTATGTAGTACATTACACCACAAAAATTTGCTGTTTTATGAGGAGAGAACTAATAACTCATAGGTTGTAGCTGATTGCAAATAAAACATGGATTCTAATAACAGCTGTTCCAAAACAGCTGATTTATTATGTTTTAAGTAAGAAAATATTTAAAAGAAATTATCAGCTGAAAATTATTTTCAGAAATATTTTAGCTCACTGTTGAAAAAAAAAACTATGCAGGCAGACCCCGATCTACTATGACTGTTGAGTTAGAAGAACAAGAATTAAGTTCTCAGAATTAAATTCTCTACAATTTTTATTGCGAAAAATTATTTGTTTACTGGTCATTAAAGAAAGTTATTGGGCAACAAACGTAGAAGTCTGTGTTTTTCTACTTAGATTTTTTGCATATTTCAACTTTTTTCTCAAAAACTACTCACACTACAGCTTCCAGACTAGTTTTATTCAATTTTTCAGATATTTTTCCATATGAATCCAGCATAAGTTTTTCAAAAACTAGTCCCCAAACAATTCAGCATCGGTGTATTTCACCAGAGGAACTGAATTCTGGGCGAATCTTCCACCCTGTATAACTCGCTAATGAAGCGTTTATGGATATATGTTTATATGAATTTTTTTCTTATTTTTACCTCTACTATCACGTATTAAAATATTTTACCTTAATTATGAATCACCCTGTATATAAAATGTTTATATTATATATATATATATATATATATATATATATATATTGAATAATTTATTAATTCCTTTTACAGACATTTGTTTTTGTAATTGCCCGCCAAGCGGCTAACGTAGAATGGGAAGATGATTATGATTATTATTATTAGCCCCTCTATTAAAATTTCTGGACATAAACCATCCCCAATATTCACACAACATATTCCCAAAGTTTCATGCCGTTCTGTCAAATAGTATTTAAGTCGATAGGGAACAAACAAACACACGAACAGAAATTCATTTTTATATATAATATATAGATAGATTGATCAGGATTTTAGAGTTTCAAATTATAATTCAATGAACAGTCATACTTGTCATTGACAGGAAGGTTGCTTATTTTCAATATTAAGTGTAGCATTTTTTCTTTCTAATAACAAATGTGCGCTCGTGCAATAGATAGAAAATATTATTGTGTACTCGAGGTGACTTTCATGTTTGGCATTGACTAAACGTTTATTTATACCCCAAAATTATCCTTTTGAGAGAGCTCGTTTGATAGAACTTATAGTAAAGTCCGTCTGATCTAGTGAAAAGGATAGGCTTGTCTTTTATCATAATACAGTTTTTTTCTGTCGCAGTTCGGGCAGTTCGAAAAAGAGTTATTGATTCTTTATTCTTCATTGATTCTTTATCACAAATGACAATGTATTGCCAGGCCTTGCAAGACTCATTGCATACTAAGAGTTGCATTATTAGAGAAGACAAGTTTTGAACCGATTCATTAGTTCAGATAATTTTATCTTTTATCTTAATTTGTAAAGTCGCGTCTATCAGTGGATTCCAAACTGAGGGGCATCTCGGAAGGTAGGCGTTTTTCTTGTTAAGATCCATTTCATTTTAGTTCCGACCACAAAAATTGAATTCTTGATGCCAAGCGAGTAGCGGTTTATATTTTGTCTAATGAATCATATTTATTTATTTAAGAATCTTAATCTTTGTTTATTGTGGAGTCTATTTTAAGTGTGTACCATGGTTTTTGAATACATTAATTTAATATAATCTAATTAGTTTCATATAATCTCCTCTTTTATGGAAATAAAATAGCGATATAAAGGGCGATCTTGGCCTTCAGTGATTCATTTGCTAGTGAAAGTTGGGTCGTGTCATCTCTACTTCCGTAGTGCATCACAGCACTTTCACCGATATATTCTCATTGTTTGCATCAACCATCAGTGTTCAACAACAAGATAAATACGGTTTTAGTCCCATTATGAACTACGGAAAATAGATAAATCAATTTATTATATTTTTCTCTGGATGATGCTTCTTGGTTGTACATAAGTAAAATTTAATCATTTAGAATATTATTTTACTAAGTTGTGTTCGTATCAGTAAAATGAGTGTTGTTTTTGTGCTGGATAATACCCACTTAAGAAGACTTTTTACGTGGTATCAGAGAGAAGAGAATATTATTTTGTTTGTCTCTGGTGATATGAAATGCGTGATATCAAGCAGTTATGCGTTTTGCGCTTTCATACCCTTCACTGATCTAGCAGCAGTTTGCTGTTTGCAATATCAATTTTGATATAGAACTAATTCCCAGTGGTATAGCTGTCTGCAATTCAGTTAGGCTTTAGAGATAAACGAAAACTCCTCTTATATAGAGCTCTGTTATCAGCTAAATATTCTGTGAAATTTGCTGCAATCTCTATGTTGTAGAGAGGAGAAAACATTCCTTCGCATACTCTCCTTCCTCACGAGATGCCGATCTCCTGTTGCAGTTTAGACTGAATTACCTCATATTCTGTAGAAATAGTTCTATAATTTTCCATACTTACTATTTTAAACGTGTAATTAGCAAGTCTCAGTCTTCTACAAACAACATTTGTATGTTTTTCAATGTGATATTTAGATGTATTCTGCAGCTCATTCAATTTATTCATTCACGATTCTCTCATTTTACTGACATAAAGAAAATTATTCAAATGTAAAAACATGAATAGTTATTTCTCACATTAAAATGGTTGACTGCATGTCAGTATTTCAGTGAAAACAGTTGTGTGTGTTTCACACGAACATCACAGATAGAAAAGGATCAAGAAATCATATCCAATCTACCGGTATTCAGCATCATTATTATTTCATACTAGCCGGCAGGCTCGCTTCGCTCGTCATCCGTCTAGCTGGATCATCCACAAATAGGATCAGCAGGATCCTGCAGAAATAGGATTTCGCTTCGCTCGCCTGCATGTTTCATTTGAGGCGAACATGATTTTTCATTGAACATGCAATTCCTTCCATCAAAAAGTCAAAATAGACTTTCAGGCTCGATTCAATCACCAGTTCTCTTTGAATTATCTAGTGCAGGGTTTCAAAAATATTCATTTTCATCAGAATTTATAAATATTCTCAATTAGAGACTTGGTTGGGATATTATGAGAATTATAGTAGTTCAGTCTAATGGTTCTTTGATATATTGAGACAGGAATGATATGTAGAGCTTAACAAACATCCATATCTAACCCTCTCAAGTTTGAATTTGCTTGAGAAATGTAGAAAAATGCATTGAAAACTCAATGAAAAACTCCCTCTAGAAAAGAAACCCTCTAAAAACCCCTGGGGAACGCTTGGAAAAAGCTGTAAAAGCTCCTATATTGGGCATAATTTTGAAATCCTTTCAAGACGAAATTTCTAGACCCTAGCTGAACTTCTGTACAAAGTTTGAACATTTTCTCTCAATTGATTCTTGAAAAATGTGAGAAAACGCAGAAAAACGCTAGGGAACGCAAGGAAAACGCTGTAAACCGCCCATCTTGAACGTATCTTTGACGTCATTCTGAAATCTTCTCAAGAAAAAATTTCTAGACCCTTGCTGAACTTCTGTACCAAATCTGAACATGATCTGTCAATTAGTTCTTCAGGAGGCGTAAAAAACGCAGGAAAACAAACAGAAACCGCGGAACTTGGGGTTATTCCAAGACCCTCCCAATACAACATTTTATATAGCTGAGCCTGTGTACCAAATTTAAACATTTTCTCTGAATTAGTTCTTGCAAAGAGAAAACGCATAAAAAACGCTACGGAACGCAAGGAAAACGCTGTAAAGCCGCCCATCTTAAACGTCATTCGGAAGTCTTCTTGAGAATACATTTCTAGACCCTCGTTGAACTTCTGTACGAAATTTGAACATAATCTGTCAATCAATTCTTGAGAAGGCCTAGAAAACGCAGGAGAAGCGCTCAAAAACCGCCGATCTTGGGCGGAACTTGGGCGTTGTCGGAAAGTAACTTCCAATACAACATTTTCATACCTCAGCTGAACCTGTGTACCAAGTTTGAACATTTTTTGTCAATTAGCTCTTAAAAAGGTGATAGAACTCGAAAAACGCAGATTTTGGGCGTATCTATGGATTTTTATTCAAATCCGTTCTTAGTGCACCTCTCAATGGCTAACTGAACAAACCTGCCAAATTTGAACGAATTTGATCCAGTAGATTTTTAGTTCTGTTGATTATGGATAAGTGAGTGAATGAGGGATGAATCATTGCCATTTCGCTTTTATAGATTTCATTAAAAACTGTCTCTTACAGGCACATGAAAAATATTATTCGAGAATTTTAGATGAAAAATAATGCCATTCTTAAAACACCGCTTACTTAGAACATTGAATTCGTGCCTCTGTAAATGTTTTATTATTCTTTGATAATTCGAATCAAGTCGTTCGCTGTCAACAATAGGCTACTGTTCTAATCTTTCTGCGCTATTAACTAATAATTGAATTGTTGGGAAGCTCGAAACAACTGCTCTTGAATCACCAATATTCCTCTTTCTCATTAATTTACAATTGTTTCCCATATGTATGAATCATGAATGTTTTTATAGAAATGGGAAGTTGATTCATTTCTCAACAAATTGATCAAACTTACATTTCAAAAAACGTTAATCATATTCCATCAAGTCACTACTTTAAAGTCAAATAAGTAATGTTTCAAAAGAGTAAGCGAATTTCTATCAAGAATTGATGTGGCTTAGGCCAGAATATTATGAGCATGACTAGACATTCGTTAATAGTCCTTGAAAACGTTTGTTAAGACGGTGAACTAATTAGCATAGGCCTATCGTATAAGTTTCTAAGGTCAAATATATCACGAACCAAAGTTTCGTTCTTAGGTAAATTGTATATATCGTACGAGTGAAATCACTTTTCGCAGTGGAATATTTTTCAAAGTACCCCATCAAGTCTTTACAGATGTAAAGTTAATCCAAATTATCTGGTTTAAACCTCCTGCTTTGGAGGTTTAAACTTTTCCAGAGTTTGAACTGATACTGTGCAAACGGAATTTTAATTTAAATAAAAAAAATCCAGATTTGGTTTAAGCTTTAGCTTAGACTTACACTGTGCAAACGGCCCTTAGTTGGCACCAAAAAATATATTTTTCCTACAGATACTTTGAAAAGTGACCATTTCTGCACTGATTGCATGCCGCAAAGAATCACTTTTCCGCTCTAGTGCGCAAAGTATTTTTTTTGCGTACTCCAGATTTGCAGCATGACAATGCAAAATAGTTAGTAGGTTATATGGAGCACCAGTGCAGGAAAATCAAAATTAAGTTGGTAACAATGTCTGTGGTTAGATAAGAATCATCAATGACTGTATGGCTACATATTTATGATAAAATCCAAAACAATAATAATGTTTATGTAGATCACAATTAAATAATAACTTCTCATCATTTAATAATAAATAATGTTTCTTTTCTATTGACAGTAACAATTATTTCAACTCCAAGCAATGAGAAATGTAGCAAACACACATTATAAAATTCTTATTTTGAGGTTAAACAATTACCGTTCGAAATCCATGTAAATAAAATTAATAAAATAACATTAGAATATACTACAGTAAAATATTTTCTGTTGTCTATGTTATTTTATAAATAATTTTTAGTTTACTTATAGTATTTCTCGGTAATTTGAGTTAACCATAAGTCTAAATATATGAATCCTGTTTTAGCTGGATGAAACGAAGTTAGGTACAATTATTCTTTCCACTAGGTCACGCGCTTGTCAGTTCAGCAATTTTTCAGCCATCCCAATCAGCTATCAACATTGTTGTTGACTGTGTATTTTGAATGCGAATTTGTTCTATCTGTATTCTTTTCTGAAGTATGTATAAAAATGAGAACTTTTGCTGAGAATTTTCAACTTCAATAACTATTATTCATGTAATTTTGACAAACTAAATACTTATTTAAAATAAATTATTAAAATTGTTTGAATTATTAATATTGATGAATTATATAATTATATATTGTTTTACTTAAAAATTGATTGGTTCATCAATTATTTAGAAATTGGAAATTATTTACATTTGCAAATTAATTGGTTTATTTCAATTATTTATTGAAATGAATTTTCAATTGAATTACTAATCACTATAATTGAATTATTATTATTTTATTTCAAATAAATTAAGGTCTTATAAATGAAATGAATTAATACGTAATAGGCCTAACAAAATTACACAGAAAAACATTTGATGGATTTCAGGGAATTTTACCCATAATTAATCACTTTTCATATTCAATGGTAACTGTAGGAAAAATTTAATATGAAATACGTGTGCTAAGTTCGTTTGCTGCACTCAAGAAACCTTTAACGTAAACGTTTCTTTCGGTGCAGCAAACTGTCACTTAGCGCACTAGTTGCACAAATAACTATTAGAATGTGAGGTAGAAAATTGATTTTATGCTTAAATCAACGACAGTCTTTCTCGTTTATTAAAAATCTTTTAAAAGCAAGATATTTCAGTTATGTGTTATTAAAAACAAGTTTTCTAATGAAAGACCGCTGTTAAAAATTGTCTTATTTTCTACCAAGTGGTTTATTTAATCAAATACTAAATTGGCAGTTGCTTTACACTAGCAGAACCGTTGAAAAAATTCTTTATCATCCCAGAAATTTATATGTAATGTATAAATAATCCCAAAAATGTATGAAAAATTATACTCAAGAGTTTAATTTTTTAATCCGTAATAGGTTATGTTAAAGAATGGAATAAGTAGTAGCGGATGTTTTAGAAAATATTATACAATCCAACTCAGAAATATAAATGCTTGGAGTTACAAACGGCTGTAACAAAATGACACTGACCCCCGGTGTCAACCAAGAAACGAACATCACAAAGCTGATCATTACAATCTCGAACATGTGCAGTGACAGTCGACAACACAATGGTCGAATTTTCTACATTGTTGGATGTAGAACAACAACTAATAGGTGATGTGCCACCTGCCTTGGAGTTTGACGATGATGCAACACCTTCATTGGAACTTGATCTGGAAAAGTACAATAAAGTATGATGAGATTCTCGACATTGAGCACACTGAGTTTTACTACGACAATTTCTACTCAAATGATCAACATCAAGACAACGAAAACAACAAAACTTTCCTTTAATCAAACAATAACGATCCCAAGGAGTCATTTTCAAGAAACTTGCACAATCTACTAACCGATGACCCGGTTTTGAGCACTTCAGACAATTGGGATTTTTACTATATGCATCGTTAGATGAATCATTAGATTGAACCACAAACACCTTTGATTTATTATCCTTTTTGTGCCTCATTTTAAACGATTCAGTCTGTTTCTCATCAGAAGAAAGAATCTTAATTTGCTTTTTAATTAATTTGACATAATCGGTATAAGTTGGCATAGCCTTGTCACGGATGGCCGATTCAAAATTTCTACGAGAACTTGGATCCAGCAATCTCAAGCCATGATAGAGGAATATCGAGTCTGACAAATCAATGAGTCGCAATCTCTTCAATGCATCAATTGAACTGCAAAACCCATCCAAAATCACAATACAACCTGCCTTTGATTCTGATTTTATTGGACGAGATTCGAAAATTTGTTTGAAATAGGCATCGACTTGTGCCTGTGGATCGTTATAGCGGGTCAATAATGCCTGCCAAATTATTTGATAATTGTTAGCCAATGGTGGCAAATGACGACAAATATTTGCTGCTTGTCCAGTAAGTCTTCTTACAAGATATTGGACCTTCTGCTGATCGTTCAAATTCTTGTTGTCATGTACCAATGCCTTAAATAGTTCATAAAACACCGACCATTGAGTCTGGTTCCCATCAAATTTCAGAAGGTCGATTTTAGGCAGTACCAACTCGGACACAACCGGCTGCGAACTAGCTGCTGTAGCTGCCAAAGATTGAGCAATAGCGACAGTCACCTCTTTCTGTTTGAGAGTGTTAGCCGCTACTTCAATAAACTGAAACAGATCTAGGTGTGAGTCGTTGAATGCTACAACATGATCTTCATTAAACTCATGTTCCAACTCTTTAACCACTAATTCTGTCTTTTCATAATCCGAAATGGTCTAAGACACCCGAGGATACAAGATTGAAAATTGCTCAGCAACTTTTGGATCAGAGACATTTTTAGACAGGTCATAAATTCTTTGCAATCTGACATACAATTGTTCCAGTTCAGCGCAATGCATCCTGATTTGTTTCTGTAATTTTTCCTCCATCTTGAACTCATACACAAAACAATTCAGCCCCGACAAGACAAACAACAGACAATAAAACAAGAATGAGTTCAAAACTAGATAAAAGGAAGAATCACGAGTTAGTAAGTTATCAAAGTTAATCTTTGATTATCAATTCACAAGATAAGCTATTGCTGAAAACAAAACTATATGATTAGATAATGTTCTTCCAACAACTCACAAACAAACGATAACTTGTTGAATTGAACAAACAAAATCATGCTGGTGATTAACCTTCACTAACATGTATAGAAAATGGACAATACAAATTCCAACAAACAAACAAATTCCTGAAAAAGAGCACAATGAGCCTAGTTTTAGGAAATTATAATTTTAACTGAAATAAATTTAATTTCAGACAAATACAAATTGACAAGAAACTTTGCTCTTAGAACAAGGCTACAACAAACTTAAGTTGAGCATGGATCAGACCATTCTCAACATGCCAACATTGGACAAATACAAAACTGCCTTAATCCAATGTGTGTGAATGAATCAACAAATTACAAATTCAAATTTATCCCGGCTCGGCAGGATCATAAAATGTTCTGAACAAAGCTCAGGCTAGAGCTACCAGAGGACTGTAATTTACTATTTAAATAATCAAATACAAACAAGGGGCAGAATTTAATCTTCAATTTGAGCCAGGTTATTTGTACAGTTAAACTCTGCATTAATGAACAATAAAAAAGAGCAAAAACTAACCAAATTTATTCCAATCTTGACTACTTGCCCTTCAAAGCCTTTATTGGGTGTTTTGGTCAGGTTCAGGGTGGGACGAAATCTGGGAATAGACAGGTTCTTGCTTACGGGCTGCCTTTTCATTGATTCTATGTTCAACTTGCAGGTTATGCACTGTGTTTCGAACAAAGCTCAAACTGGATTCTTTATAAATTCAAATATGATTCAAATTAATTCAATTCAATACTATTCACGCTGTTATATTCATAATTCACACACACAACACTCAAACAATTTACAAGAAATTTCCGATCGAAAATTACATGACAGACAAACATAAATTTGCTCTTGCAAAAGAATGGGCCGACGAAACAAGACAGACAAGACTCACAAAAACATCCACAATGCCAAGCAGCAGGACAGTCTGCGCCAGCACAAACACAAGCCTGCTATTGGCAGAACTACAGTCTGGCATTCTGGCGCTACAATTCGAGTTCTCTGGCCAGAACACAGTTGTTATTTAAATGATGTTAAAAAACACTATAACTAAGTCAGCATATTGTCATTTCAAAACAAAAACCGAACCCTGAACCTCCCCTTTTACATTTAAAACATCAATAAACATAACTATTTGAAAAACCTCTAATCCCTTACAGCATATTGCAATTTCAAAGCAAAATCCTAACCTATCTTTCCACCTTTGAAATATCAAAAAGCATAATTCTACCTGGACCCTAGCCCTTTCTAGCATATTGCAATTTTAAAGCAAAAACCTAACCTAACCTTATGAAACATTATTAAATATAATCCAAAAAAACCTAACCCTTAACCCCTTCACATTTAATAATTTAGATTTCAAACATGTGGTTCAAAGTAAAATCCTAACCCCCTAACCTATCCTTCCACATTTAATACTTCAGATTTATTCGTCATCTTTGGAACAAAACATAAACATGTGGTTCATTTCATGAACATGTTCACAATATGTGGTTCAAAGCCAAATCCTAACCCCCTAACCTATCATTTTACCTTTGAAACATCAAAAAACATAACTCCACCTGGACCCCTAGCCCCTTCTAGCATATTGCAATTTTGAAGCAAAAACTCAACCTATACTGATAAAACATTATTAAATATTACCTAAATAAAAACTAACCCCTAACTCTTTCACATTTGTTGAACAATAGACAAGGATAGCAACACCATTGCAAATCGTACACTATCATTATAACGTGGATCTCACTATAGATACTCAAAGAATACTTTTTCCTCCACCTACTGTCAAAAGTACTTACTTTACTCCCTGAAACATGATACTGAAGTGTCACTTTTTCGCTCTCGGTACTAAAAAACAGAAAAACTCCCTAGGGAGTAAAAAGTGACTCCATTTAAATAACATGGGAAGCATCTCTATTTTAAAAACGTACATTTGGAATAGGTCAGAAGGTCTAAGCTCAGATGAGGAAGCATATAGTTGATGATGGAAGTGAGTGAGCGAGTGCATGTGTGTGGGACTGAGACAAAATTATGACTCAGCTGTTGAACTTTTGTACCTAATTCAATCAGGTACTTAGTGGCAGTAGTATAAAAGCCGGTTAAATTTTAATCCTGATTAATTCCAGTAGAACCAATCAGATAAGCTATCTTTTTGAGATGGTCTTCTGTGATTTGGTTCACATGACATTAATCAGTATTAAAATTTAACATGCTTTTGTGAGAAAAAGTTTTGCATTCCTCTGCGAATTAATCTCAATTCACTGTGATTAGATAGAACCTTTCTGTATGAACTATGAGTATTTATTATAATTTCTTCTTTCGTGATAATTTTTATATGCTTTTGTAGGTACTCCAGAGCAGAGCTCGGTGCCCCGATATTTATCATAAATTGGAATAGGTTGTCACTGATGTGTTGTTGGTAGTATTCACTTTTTAACATTACAGGAGTAAATAATACAAGTTGAACAAAATGTATCTTTAAATGGTTTGGTTTTGGAATAAAGATATCATCTGAACAAGTACATTTTATAAATTCTATCTATTAATACCAAATATCGGGGCACCGAGCTTTGCTCGTTATTTATTCATTGATAAACAGAACTCAATTCTTCAAAATGATTGGGGAAGGACTAACAGGCACAGCCCAAAACTGTTTCTTCCCTGAATTTTGATTTATTCACTATAAAATTTATAGTTGGAATATTTAATATTCCGAAAAGTAGGTTATGTTTCATACACTTGAATTCAAGTGAAATTTTCAGTCCAAATATTCGAAAACATAAAAGTTCTAATTTAGATTGTTTACATACCAAATTGAATAACAAAATAACACTCACTAATCCCTTGGAACTGTAAAATAATGATTAACTTTAAATATTATGATATATACCATCTCATGTCAACAAATCAGATAACTGTATTTTGATCGAGTCAATTTAAATTTCTAGATTTCTCGCGAGATACGGTACCCAAGCTAATTGATTACACAGCTCATCTCCCACACAGGCACACGCATCTTCTGTTATCGACAGACGACGAAATCATCATCTGTTTTTCCGAGGATGAATTATCCTTTTCATGTCCTTCAGGGAGTTTTCTCAGGGATGAGACCTAATGGAATCGAATTTTGATATCATAAACCTACTATATTCTGAATTTCGTGAAAATCGTTAGAGCCGTTTCCGAGATCCGTAGAACATAAATAACCAGATAACCAGATATGGAAAAAGAAAAATATAAACAGATATACATAAATTGCTTGCTTAATATAATAGGATAACAACTTCTAGTCCAGTCAAATGGTCGTTTTTCAGGAAACAGCTCCGAAAGAATTTATTTCGATGGTTCTATATATATTATGGGGTGCTGAATTCTAATCTGAAATTTGCTGACACGCCAGAGGGCGACTTCACCCCCAAAAGTTTGGAATTTTTTTAAGTTTTCCATTTAATCTCGAGAACCTTGAATTCTTCAAGAAAAAGCATTCTCTATAATTATAATATTAAAGATAATAAAATTTCCATGAATTGAGTGGTCGCGCAGGACTACTTTTTGGATTTTATATCTGAAGTGTTCCACAAGATACGCAACTTTGAATGTGCGAGAAATTTGTGATATTTCCCCCGTTTCCACAGTCTCGCATATGCAACATTGCATATCTTGTGGAACACTTCAGATAAAAAATCCAAAAAGTGGTCGAGGTTGTGATGAATTTTCTCCTCTTTTCACTCCCATGAAATATACTTCTGTTTTCAATACCGTTCAAAAGTTACAGCCAATTGAATAATGATCTTTATTTTCTCATTTTTCTTGCGATTTTACTGTTATTAAAGAGTCTCTAAAATGAGTACAATACATGATAGAAACTTGCGATTGGTCTTAAATGAGAGAAAATTTCATGCTCTATAAGCTGAGTTGCCTTAAATTGAACTTGCATTACTGTTTATATCGAAAAACTGTCGAGACTGTGAAAATGAGAAAAATATTGCATATTTCTTGATTTTTTGAAACAGATGTAACTATCTTGTTGTTGTCTGTTTCTTAGCAGTACAGCCCTGGGTGGGCCTTGGCTTCCTCCATCACTCGCCTCCAATCGTTCCAGTCATTCGTCATCCTTCTCCATCCACGAATCCCCATTCTATTCAGATCTCCTTCGACATCCTGTAGCCACCTTCTCCTGGGTCTCCCTCTTCTTCTTACTTGGAAAATTTCACCCTCAAGCAGTTGTCTCTGGAGTCTGTTCTGCTCCATTCTCCAGACATGTCCCAGCCAGCTGATTCTTTGTGATTTGATGAAACTAACTATGTCCTGGTTTTGGAGGATATTGTTTATCTCTCTGTTGCTTCTTATTCTCCATGTTTCATCTTGCCGAACTGGTCCAAAAATTCTTCGGATGATTTTCCTTTCAAAGACTCTAAGTGCGGATATATCGGCTACAGTGAATGTCCATGCTTCGCTGCCATATGTAACTACTGGCCTGATCACTGTTTTATAGAGTTTTATTTTAGTGTCACGTGTTATCAGCTTGGACTTAATTATTTTAACATTTGCAAAATATGCTCTATTAACACTGATTATTCGTTTGTTTATTTCTTCAGACATTTTATTTTCTACATTCAGCTCTGTGCCTAGGTAAACGAAACTGCTCACATTTTCAAACAAGAACTGTCCTATCCTAACTGGTTCGTTTCTTCTTCTTCGGGCCTGCACACTTGACATTAGCATATACTTAGTCTTAGATTTGTTCACCATAAGTCCTAGTGGCTTTCCTTCCTGCTCTATCTTTAAAAACGTCTCCTTAAGTGTAGCCAGATTCCAGGTCACCAACAAGATATCGTCAGCATAGGCATGAATTTGCTTTGATTTATATATTATTGTGCCTCTTGGGTCCATCTCCCGCATGACCTTGTTCAAAGCCAAGTTGAAGAGAACAACTGACAGGGCATCTCCCTGTCTAACGCCCTTGACAATGTCAAGACTTCGGCTCAACTTTCCTGCCACTAGAACCCTAGCTTGACTTCTCATAAATGCCATTTTTGTCAGCTTCTTTGGCAAACCATAGCTCTCAAGTGCATCTAGCAGCTTATTCCTATCTATTGAGTCGAATGCTTGCTTATAATCAATAAATAGCATGTGTAGATCTATGTTAAATTCATAACTTTTTTCCATTGTCTGTCTAACATTGAATATCGGATCAGTGGTACTTCTTCCAGGTCCAAAGCCGCACTGGTATTCTCTGCATACACACTTATTCTTTGCAGGAGGACTGAGGTGAAGATTTTGTATGCCACATTTAAGAGTGTAATGCCTCGATAATTTTTACAATCTAGTTTGTCCCCTTTTCTCGGTATTGGGCATATAAGTCCATTATTCCATTCTGAGAGCATTGTCTCTCTTTCCCATATCATCATTATCAATTTATGGAGCATGCTGTTCAATTTTTTCCTGCCATACTTCCATATTTCAGCTGGTTTGACATCACTACCGGGAGCCCTATTGTTAATTTGCCTCCTAACGGCCTGCTCCACTTCCTCTAGAGTTGGACTTTCCACTTCAATTTCGACAGTTTGGTACTTTGGTGCCCACTCCTCATTCACCTCGTCATCTCCACCAAGAATCTCTTCAAAGAACTCAGCCCATCTGTTCAGAACCTCACCTTCCTCTGTCAGAAGAGAGCCATTCTCACCCTTGCATATATTGATTCTTGGCTGGAATCCCTTACTTAACTTCCTTACTGCTTCGTAGAATTTTCTAACATCATTTTGACTTTTCAGCCTCTCTATTTTCTCCATCTCCTATTTCAGAAAATCCCTTTTCTTACCTCTGATGAGTTTCTTTGCTTCTCTTCTGCTTTCTTTATACTTCTCATGGGCAAGTCTTGTTTTTCTCTGCATTGCAACCAGTCTGTCTTGATTTCCAACTTCCACTGCTTGTAGACATTCATCATCAAACCATTCAGCATTTTTGACCTTTTCCTTTTTTCTGATTACTTTTTCTGCCGCATCTTTGATTACATTACTCATGTCAGACCATGTCATATCTATATCCATATCCATTCTTTCATTGTTTTCAAAATGTCTCTTTAATTCTTGTTGGTATTCATTCCTTCTCCCTTCATCTTCCAGCTTTTCCAGATCCCATTTCTCTCTTCTATGTCCACTCTGATTCCCTACTAGCGATATCCTCTCCAGTATCATAGCTCTGACCATAAAGTGGTCCAACTCACAGCTTGAGCCTCTCAGTGTTCTCACATCCAGTAGAGATGTAGTTTGCCTTTTAGACACCAGAATGTGGTTGATCTGGTTAGTATTTTGGGTTCCAGGCACTTTCCATGTTCCTTTATGTATTTCTTTGTGCTGGAACTTGGTACTTGCAACGAAAAGATCTTGTTCTGCTGCAAACTGTGCTAGATATCTTCCATTTTCATTTGTCTCATCATGCATTGAGCACCTTCCTGCTATTCCTGCCAGGAAATCTTCCTTCCCTAATTTTCCATTGAAGTCTCCTGTTGCAAGTAACAAATCATGCCTTGATACCCTTTCGCACAGTTTGCTCATATTGTCATGAAAAGCATTCTTGTCTTCATCTGGTGCTTCATTTGTGGGTGCATATGCCAATATAATAGATATATTCCTTAAGTGCCCCTTCAATGTAATTCTACATAATCTTTCATCACATGGCTCAAAAGAAATGAAGCCCCTTCTGACCTTTGCATTTATGAGGAACCCTGTTCCTGCTTGCCCCGTTCTCTTGTCTGGACCGCTATAGAAGAGAGAATATCCTTTCTTATCGATTCTTCCATTCCCACACCACCGAGTCTCTTGTAGTGCTAAAACATCAATGTTAAACTTTTCACACTCATTTGCTATCTCTGTCATCTTACCAGGCTGCAGCATTGTCCTAACATTCCATGTTGGCTTATCCGCCCTCTCCACCATTGGGATTGCTCCTCATCCGCCTTTGAGACCGTTGGCCGGTTTGCTAGTTTTGGTCTGCCCCAGCTATTTGATTTTACCGGTACCACCCATATCTGGGAGGCATTCCCCTATCTGCCACCTGGGGAGGCGCCCGATAGAGGACTAGCAACCCATCACGGGGCGTGACTATCTTACTTCACGATTATATTTTTACAAAAATCATTCACCTCAAAAGAGGAGATTCTTCTCTTTAAATCAATTAAATCAAGACCAAGTATCATTTTGAGCTATCGAGACACACAGTTTTGAATATAGAAATCGGTCATTTTTCTATGCATTGAAATATGGGTTAAAATACACTAAAGGAGGAATTTCCTATTTTTTTTAACAAATTTTAGTGAGATGATACATGATTTTCAACCGCCTTGACGAGCTGATATGAACGAGCTGTAGTACGAGGAGATGTGATCATTCAGTCAAAAGTTATAAGTGATTAAAGTTTTGATCCTGGTTGTATCCTTATGTGTGCCCCCCACTAGGAAATACTAAAATCTAAGGAGTGATTCTCATAGAACATAACTCTCGTAAGGATATTTCAGCCGATATATGTTTCTTTTTTGCTAGGAAGCTCATGAAAAGGTATTATAATGAGAATTTGAATTTTGGCTGTAGGGCATGATTTTCTATTTTTGGCTGTATTCCCCCTCCCACATCTACTAAATTCAAAAACAGGTACCTAAGGAATTCTGTTCAGAATTAATATTGTTAATTCACGAGATGTGTGGCGTTCTGTCATTACTAGAAAAAGATCCTAGTTGTATAGGGTAGAAGTGGTAGGTTTGCATAATTTTGAAAACCCCTTAAAAAATACCCCTTTTTCGAAACTCTTAGCTCCGGAATCAAAAATCGCAGAGTCCTGTGCGACCACTCAATTTATTGGAAATTTTATTATCTTCAATATTTTAGAGCATGCTTTTTCTCGAAAAGTTAAAGGTTCTCAAGATTGAATGGAAAACTTGAAAAAAAAATCCGAAATTTTGTTTTTTTTGGAGTTTTGGGGGTGAAGCCGCCCCCTGGCATATCAGCAAATTTCAGATTGGAATTCAGTGCCCCAAAATACATATAGAAACATCGCGAAAAGTTCTTTCAGGCTGCTTCCTGAAAAACGACCATTTGACTGGACTGTTATACAAAACAGAAAAAAGTAATGAAGGTTTACAATAATTACTTGATTACTGTGTGGTAAATAGGGTGTAAATTTGAAAGATTAAAATTGGTTTCATTTGATATTTTTCACAAATTTTTGACAAGAGAAGTTTTTTCTTCTGTCAAATTCACTAGAGTTTATGATGTTGTTTATAATTGCATTCCCATTTCAGACACATTAATATCATCATGAAACGCCTTCGAATTTAAAATAATTATTAGATTAAAATGTACATTACAATTCAACTTATCATTGTGCTTTTAAGAAAATTAGGTTGCAACAGCAAGGAAACTCAAACACAGGACCATTAAAAATTCAAATTAAGCAAAGGTAATCAGAATAATAGTGGATGATGAAGTTGAAATTCATTTTTGTCAAAGATTTACCTTCAAACTCATAAGCTTGAAATAAAATTACTAAAATTCCTGCATACAAAATATCATCAATTGTGCTTATGCTTTATATTGAGTTACACTTAGCAAATTATAACATTGTATAGGTGGGAAAAATTAACTACATTAGGATATCTCTATTCAATACTTTGATTTTTTAACCATGGGTCAAAATGTTGACATAAAATATAAAAAAAAAATCATGCCCCCCCAAAAAATGTTGATGGCGCAAATTGCGCCATGCCCCCCTAATGTGGTCACCCCTGCCACTAATCATGTTGTATACTTCCTACATTCTAACTAAATGGTGATGATGTCTACAAGAATTTAAAAGGGGTAAGTGAACATGTAAAGTAAAGCAAATAATTATGTATTTTATGTGCTACATTCACTGTAAACATGATTGTATTTGAATTATTGTATTAATAATTTCACTAATGTAGTTATTCTAGATAAATTTGATTTTTATTAACAATAACATAACCTAAAAATGTAGTACAGAACTTATAGAGGCGAGCTAGACCTTGGGATTTTCAGGAAATCTAAAAAATGGTATGTAGTCTGCCTTTTCACTGTAATGTTTACAGTCAGGAACAAAGAAAATGTTCGTTTGACCATTTTCATTTGTTATCGAAATCAGACTGTATACATTTTCAAATAAACATTTCCAATGTGAAACAGCAGACTGTAAAACTTCCAGCATATGCTGTGAAAGTAAACTTATATTGAAAACAAAATAATAATAAAAAATTTTATGTAAGAATTCATGTGGCACTTTAAATTTCTCTTCAACAAGGCTTACCAAGGCAGCCTACATACATAGTACTATGCACTACTTCGTGAGACTTTCTGCTTTGGCTGTCCCAAAAAAATTTATTCAATCTGAATAAATACTGGAAATTGATGATTTGAGTGTGTAGAACTTGAAAAAAATATTCTCAACTCTTAGAAATCTATTATCTCATTGATATACTCGTAAATGTAAGGTGATGTTTTAGTCTTTAGTTAAGATTTGAATAACATGCTCTCTCTCCATAGCAACGGTTTGTTTAGACAAAATCCGTGTCTTAGCAAAGGATTACGTCACACCTTAGACCATTTATAGAGTAGACATGGCCAATTGTATATTCATACTAAAAGTCGTTGAAGCCGGGTGGTATACAGTTGTTCGCACTAACAATTGTTCGCATCGCAATCTGTGCGCACTAACAGTTGTTCGCATCGCAATCTGTGCGCGCTTGCAGTTGTGCGCAAAATTTAGTAGTTTAGTGACGTAGGCGCTCTACCTGCCCTCTAACGGAATGTTATCATCAGAACTATGCGACTCTTTAATTTATTACAATGGCATTGGCAACAAAAACTAGCCTAAACCATTATTATACGCATGTCGTATGGTGTTTATAGGTTATTTTATTTCTAGAGGCAAAAACGGTATCGATTTAGAGGTTAAGTTCAAGTTATAAATTTACAATATTAAAAGTAAATAGCAATTTCTCAAGTAGAAAAGTGTTAAGCTTATCTATGTTAAAAGCTGAAATGGTACAATTTTGTATCACTAAAATACTAGGTAGGCTATTACAAATTTTTGTTATAAAATAAATAAATGAATAAGCATTATAAATAAATGAAAAGTTGCATTAGATGATAAAATTTATTATATAATTATTTTCCACAATTATGTTTCATCTGTCCATTAAAAATACTTTGTTGGAAAACACATAGCCTACCTACTTGAAAGAATACTCTTTTAGTTTTTCATGTCATTTTTGCTACTTACTTTCTCATTCAATTATTGTAATTTAACAATTCAAGTTGTCCTATCAAAGATACATCATAAATAGACATACTACATCATAAATAGACATAAACTATGTATAATTGTTAATTATTGGGCAAACATGAGATTCTACAATAATATTTAGACAATTTGGAACTAAATTAGGAAGTTGAAAAAGTTTTGGGCAATAGCCCAAACTTTTTTTCTTTCCCGATCTTTGTATTATTTAAGCTAACCTAATAAATAAATAATATCTAACGGTTGTTTTATGTAGGATATTGATTAAATCCAAATCTCAAAATCCATAGAAGTTGGCTACAATTTATTAAAGACCTACTATTCACGAATTCAACATATTATTAAGACTTCCTTCAATTAAGATTTCTTAATTCTTTAGTAACTAGCAATAAAATGAGTAATGGAATATCATATAATATTTCTTATGTACTATAAGAACTAAGTTATACATTTCTATTACAACTGAAGTGAAATGTAGAAATTTTGTTTGATCATAATTTTGTGATCGTTTATTTTTCCTACTCAAATTTTTAAAATCAATACTGAATCTTACATTAAGTTTTCAGAGAATTAAAATTTTTGTCTGCTATGCACAAACTTATATCATTGGCATACATACAAAATTTGTTTTTGTACTCATTTAGAAACTCCCCTTCCCACCAATAGATTATTGTTTTTGTATTAGGCTATGTTATTGTAATATGTATTTTGGACACGATCCATCCGTGAATGCATGGGCATTTACTTTGTGAAACGAGAAGCGCTCTTAGAAAGATTATTATTATAATGTACATTATTATTTAATTTTGTAATAATTAGAAGTTTTATTTTTATAGATAATACGGCGCATGCTCACTGACCTCTTGTTGAAACTAATGTATGGCTGGTGAACAATATAATATCTAGTATCAGGTCTGTTTTTTTCAGTATCAACCTATCAAATCTAATCTACTCAATTTTTCTAAAATTAATGCTGAATCTTTTCATTGAGTTTTTAGAGAATTTAATATATTGTCTACTATGCACAAACTTCTATCTTCAGCATACATACAAAATTTGGTATTTTGATAGCATCGAGGACACATTTTGGTAAACACCGACCTTCCCCCACCAATAGATTTAACCTTTGCTATTTGAGACTATTGATATTTATTCAATTATGACTATTCATTGTTATACCCTATGTATTTAGGATACGATCCATTCATGGATGCCTAGGCAACATGTAACGAGAGGCGCTCTAAGAAAGATTATTATTAATAATAATATTGTAAATTATTATTTAATTTAGAAATTTTCTCTTTTCAGATAATGTAGCACATGCTCACTGATCTCTTGTTGAAACTTGCTGCTGGTTGAAACAGATGTATGTCTGGTGAACAATTTATCAAGTATCAGGTCAGTTTCTTCAATATCAACCTATCAGGTCTTGATAATTTTCAGTTTTTGCTATAGCAAAGTTACTAATTACTTTCAATAGGCCTACCAATTGTATTTTTGCAACATCTTCTACTTGATCTATTATAGCTCCACGAATATCTGTATTTTATTTACGCCCCACTAGGGGGCTATTGCATGTGAAAATAAAACCCAATAATATCAGTAGTAGTCAGTTGGCTATTAGAATAGGAAATAACCAGAACATCAGCTTGTATTTTATCATGCAACAGGGCCCAGAAAGTCAATGTTGGTGAATCCAAACAAATAACTAATTTTTTATTATGACAGTTGTTTTTTGGAATTAGATGAGGACTGTATGACAGCAGTAGCAATAGGTAGTGCAAAGCGGAACCAATGTCCACGATCAATGTGTTTATCACTCAAATTATAATACTTTGTAATTTGGTTTTATCCATAAACTTGATTATTCGATGCTGAAAATAAGGATAAACTAAACTACTACCATGCGCTCGAAGAGAGCAAGCATGCAGTTGACATCATGTTCTCTCTTTACATCATCATCTCTCTATTTCATAAAACTATTTTTCAACATATTGATTCAATATAGGAAATTTTTTTAATTATTTCCAGACTAATTATTCCTTCTCGACGCAGGCCTAGCCTAATGAGGAGTGCATTTGATATTTTTATTATTGTTTATGCTTTGTAAAATGAAGTGAATAAAGATGATTTTACTTTAATATATGGTATGGAATGAACAAGAATGAATGAGGTGTGGCAAGCAATGCTGATTTCTTAGAGCAGGGTTTCTTTTACAAAAAAAATAGAATTTTTCAATAAGTGTAAATTGTAAGAAAAAAATTGAAATAAAAGCGCCTGTTCTTAAACTATGTTCTACCATACGCAACATAGTATGTTCTAAATAAATAAATAGCATTTTATTACCATTCATCATAGTTACAGACAATGCCATATTCTAATAATTCTAATTCAAACACAAAAACTATATGCTGTTGATTTTACGCATCTATGTTGGTTAGAGAGATCGGATTGATAAGTTCATTGCAGAAAGTATTGACTAGATAACTGAAAAGTTTCAATTTCAATATTACTGAAATGATCTTCAAAGCATGGTAATAATGTTATCTCCTGTGTCTTATGTCACAAACTTTTATAGATAATTCTATAGATTATTATTTATTGATTATTGCTAATTTACACAGTTTTATATCACTTTTAATTGGGAGCTTCATCAGCCCCAGTGTCTTCAATAAATCATTAGGTTATATTTACAGTAACTTACTACTCAGTGAGAATTCGTTTTGTCAGCTTCGATTGAACAAAAAAATAGAAGTAGACCATCTAAAGTCCTGCACACACATCGATTTTTGTTCGTACGATATTTGCCGTCCTTAAGAATTCTATCAGATTAAACGGAACTTGACAAACATCATCTGTTTAATCTAATAGAATTCTCAAGGACAAAAAAAAAATATCGTACGAACAAAAATGGATGTGTTGCGGATCTTTAGGCTAGATTCACACACATCGATTTTGGTCCTACAATAAAAAATTGAACGTCCAAATTCCAATATAGTTGATATTGGAATATATAGGAGTATATTATTCCAGACAAGAGACGACTGCTACACGGCGTCCGTACGGTAAAAATCGTTGATCGATGTGTTGTAATCACCCATTCATTTCATTGCGCCACAAAATTGGACGTTCGGTTTTTATCGTGCGTCCAAAATCGATGTGTGTGAAAAGAAGATTTTGTTTGAACGTCTAGCGTTCCATCGGCTTCACTACCACATAGCAACCAGATGCCAAACAGCTTATGTGAATCTTGAAATATGCTCGATCACGATTATAATCTTTATGGAATTTATGTTTCTGAAAGCTACGGTTGTGCGGTCAAAATTCGAACGAACTTTCATTGAACGTCCACAATCGACTTGTGTGTAGCTAGCCCAGTGAGACAATACATTTTTAACTCATAAATGGAATGGTCATTCTTGGAATAGGTTATCTATGTTATGAACATTTGACCATTTCAGATCAGAGATGATCAACAAGAATTCATTGAAAGGTCAATCTACATCGTGTAGCCGCCTAGAATCCTAATCGACTATTATCAGTGATCATCAATCCAATATCATGAAGATTGAGAATAGATTCAAAGATGATGTTCACATTCAATAAATTGTGTTTGTTTAGAAGATGAAATAGGTGTTATTATTAGAAAATATCTTATAGAGGAAAGATTCATTATTGCACTTTTTATTTTGTTTAATTTTTTTTTAATAATATGCTTATAATTATTTAGTAATTATGTTTTCCTGTATTACTTATACGTATTTTATACTGTCATGTTTAATAGGGTTTTCTTTTTCAGAAACGCAAAGTGCCAGTAATATCTGCCCCCTCAAAGTTGTTCAACGGTGAGTAATGTCTTGAATATTGATATTAGATAAAAATTTGGGATGGAACCTACTTAAACCACTTGGAAAAACTTTTTGTGATTCAAACACACCATATTAGAGCTACATTAGGAAAACCCAGACTCTATCCAAGTGAGAGTTGCTTTAGTGGGCTGGATTTTTTAACTGTCAGGCACCCATACATCTAAATCAATCATCTAAATTTCAAATTGCAGATACTGTTTTATCAATTTGTAGAATTGATAAGATCTGGCCATTTTATCACCAGTAAATTTGATAGGAAACTAGTATCCGAAATCAATACATGTAGTGTCTTGAATAATTCAATTTTAGTCCAGCCACTATATGCATTGGTGCTTGCAATTTATATTGTAGTTCTGATTCTTTTATATATTATTTGGCTACATGAGTGAAGTCCAGAACCAATTTTTTCATAGAAAATCTCCGTGTGTAAGATACAGAGTGGCCCAAATACCTTGTATTTTCGGTTCAATTTCCAGTTTTAATCTATTTCCGATAATCAGACAAAAAATTGATCTTTCCTTTCCTTTCGATTATAAAATTCTGAATAAAATGAGATTTTACTGAACTCTCTATCTTCAATAAGTACTGGGTTATGATTTTTCAAAAATTTGTGAAATTTAAAGAAAAAATCAATTTTGATTAATTTCATATTTCAACAATATATTCAGATTGTTACCATTTAGATGTATAATTCAAAATCCCTGTGGGCGTATTTTTGAGCTCTACAATTAAGACCAGGTAGAGTGCTCTATCTCTTCCAGCTACACCTCTGACAACAATGCCCTTTGTATTGTGAAAAAATACCTAATTTTTAGCTTCAACCATCATCACCAACTGCATTGTTCTCACTTTGATACAAAAATAAATTCTTCTGTCCGATTGCTAGATTTGCGGAAATAGCTGAAAACTGGATAATGAACCGAAATACGATGTTTCTGGGCCACTCTGTATCTAGCACAAGGAAATTTTGCCTAAAAAATGTGATTCTGGACTTTTCTCATGTATCCGAGTAATACATTCAAAAATTATAACTACTATATACATTGCAAGCACATCCCCTTTTTTATATCTATATTGACTGGACTAATAGTAGCTTTCATCTAGAGAAATTTCCTCCTATCTTAATATAGAGACTTCTAATTATTTTTATGTATTTTCAACTTTTCTTTACTTTCCCTTATGCTTTTTCTCTGCTATTTATGTTCCCTTCCTCACTCCCTGTTTCTCTTACCGATTTTCTCAATAAATGTTTGATAGCAAATCCAAGTTTCATGTTATCCCATTATTATCTTCATTGTTATTCAATCATTGAATCTCTGCGCTCATGTTTTTTGAACCTTGCAGGGACTTCAGTTTTAATATATTTATTCATTATACTTTAATTCATTCATTTATGTATTCAATTCATTCATAAATATCTTATTCTTTTTGATGGTATTTATTCATTTTTCATTTTGTATCGTGTATGGAATTTTTCATTGTAATTATGTTTTTGGGACAAATAAATAAAGATTTGATTTGTTGAACTATTTTAGCACATAAATGATAATCGTTTATTGAAAAAAATTGTACCATAATCTTGTCATATATTTTGTGCCCGTTATAAAAAAATGTATGCTAATTTATTCTGTTGCTTTCTATTTCAGACAACAAAACATGTCACAAAGTCCGCATCGTAGTCAGCTCATCGTGTGTGTTGGTTTTCATACTGCATTTAAGAAACATTCTAATAAAAATATCAAATAATAACATTGTTATTAACGTAGACATTATGCAATCTGTTTATAAAATGTAATCTTTTCTATTTTGTACTTTACAAGATACCTATAATTCTATTTGTGTTCATTTGTGCTTTAAATAACAACGTTAAATTCAAAATTGTAGTAGATACATTTCTTTGTACTCAAAAAAGTGTGTGAATTAACTCATCATTTACATAACCTTTAGACTGTGTATTCCAATAATTGAGGTTTAGAACAGTTTGGGGTGAATGCTTGTTGTGTTTACCTTAATCGTATTTGTATATAAATAAATTATGGTAGTAATTAATTTAGTATATAATCCCCTGGGCACAATAGTGTGAAATGCGACGGGAGCGTGAAAACATTTTAGCCATGGTTGAAATTTTTAGAACATCAAAACCCAATCGATGTCTAGGAAAGATTGTGGTATCTGGAAAGATTTTGATTGCTTACTGAATGTTCAGAAGATAAATTATGTTTGTCAGTTTTCAGCGAAATCGTTAATATTTCATTTTATCGATAGTGTAGTGAGAAATCATCATAATTTTCATTTTATCGATAGTGTAGTGAGAAATCATCAAAATTTTCTTCGGAAGAATTCGTTAGTATTTTTATGATCTACAGCTCAAAAAATGTCGCGCGCCGATAGTTCGATTCAAATTTCCCACTTCGACTAGCATTGGCGGCGCTCTTCGCAATTGGCCAAACTTTCGCGCCAAGGCAAATGATTCGTCGGCCGTGCAGGCAAGTCGCCGGGCTATTATATTCAATTTGGATACGGTTTTATCAGAGTAATAGTTCAGATACTATAAAGCAGCCCTTTTATTCTTATAGTTATTGTAATATTGGATATTACAATATTATCACAACACTTATTCACTCCATTTATTACTAAATAAGACATATCTGTACCTGAGAGGTAAAGGTGTTAACTCCATTTTTTACGAAATTGAGTTAATACTATATATGGAATCAGAAAAAAATTCTCTATCCAATGGTATATAGTGTTAACTCCCCGTACATTGGAAGCCATTTTAAGAGTTGCAAAAATGGTATTAACTCCAATGTGCTGAGAGTAAATAATATTAAATCCCCATGGTACTGTTTACCTCTGAGGATGGTTGGCTGACATGGTATTATCTCCCAGTTAATATTATCTACCATGACAATCTCAGAGGCATCCAGTGTTAACTCCAGCATGATACTTTCTACCTCTAACAATGGTTCTATTTTGTGATATTTTTGGAGTTGTTATTGTGTGAAAAGTACTTTCTTATATGAAATTAATCTAATCCAAATTTGAAAATACATTCACTCTTTGTAAATTTTACAATTTTTTATTATTTTAAATGTATTTTTGTAAACTATGCTCAAGTTGATAACCCTACAGCACCTTGCTACAGCTGTTAAAATGCAGGATTGAATAATAGTTAAGTCAAATGGTAGTTTTCAGGAAACAGCCCAGAAAGAATCATTTTTCTCGACTGTTTTATATGTATTGTGGGGCGCTAAATTCGAATCTGAAATTTGCAGATACGCCAGAGGGCGGCTTCACCCTCAAAAACCTCCAAAATTTTGGACTTTTTTAATTTTTCCATTTAATCTCCAAACCTCAAGAGTTTTCCGAGAAAAAGAATTCCTCCAAGATTAAATATGATAAAATTTCCAATAAATTGAGTGATCGCGCAGGGCAATACCTTTTTTGGTTCTGGAGCTACAAATTGAAAAAAATGGGTATTTCTTAGGGGTTTTCAAAATTATGCAAACATACCACTTCTACCCATTGAATCTTTTTCTAGTAATGATAGAAAACCACACATCACATGAATGAAAAATTAATTCTGAACATTAATACCTTTTTAAGCCTTCCTAACAGAAAAAAATCATGTTTCAGCTGAAATTATCTTATGAGGCTATGTTTCATGGAAATCATCTGTTAGATACATTTAATTTCAGTATTTTCTAGTAGTGGGGAGAGGGTACACATAAGGATATGTCAAGGATCAAAATTGTAAACACTTATAACCTCTTACAGAGTGATCAGATCTCCTCATAAAGACGGATCTTCAGCTTGTCAAAACTGTTCAAATCATGTATCATAGCTGAAATTTGATAAAAAAAAATTAAATTCCTCTTTGAGTGTATTTTAGCCCATATTCCCATACACAAAAAATGGCCAATTTCTTGTGGAACACTCCAGATGATGACAATGACTTCATTCCACCAACAGATCATTCATCAGATTCACAAGACGTATAGTATTTCAACCATGTAGGAAAGTAGGCTTAATTCACTAAGACAATCTCAAAATTCAGGTGAGAAGTTAGCCAATAAGAACGAGGATGATCCTCTTATTGAAAATTCATCTACCAATTGCGATGAAATAATAAAGAAAAAGTCAAGGAAAAGAGTTTGTAATGAAATTCAGTGGAAATGTAATAAGAGGTAGAAGCTTTAAACAAGTGGTTTACCATACATTAGTAAAAAGGGTAAACTTTGTCAGCCAAAACAATTAAACTGTCTAATGAAGACCGAAATAGAATAAATACATAGATATTATTGGGATGCAAATAAAAAGTAGATGTCAAACGCCAGTTTGTGGCTTCTCTAGTTAAAGTACTACAAACTGAGCGCAGTAGACCCACTGATGGCAGTAAGAAGGAAATTGTAACTCAAAATATTCTCTCCTTGTCAATAATGAAGAGGTCACTGTTTGTAGATAAATATTTATTGTAACATTGAGCATTTCACAAACTCTGTGACAAATGCAATAAAGAAACATCAAACCGGGGGACTTGTCTCTAGTGACGAAGAGGTCATCAAGAACCTCCCAATAAAAACCCACAAGGTGCCATCAACTTTGTAAAGGAGCATATTTCCAAGTTTTCAGAATATGAGTCCCATTATTCTAGAGAAAAGACCCAAAAAGATTATCTAGAACCCTACCTATCAATTGAAAAGTTATTCTTACTGTACAAAGAACACTGTCGACAAGAGAATCAAGCGCCATGTGAGGAATGCTGTATCGAAAAATATTCAATACAGAATTCATTTAGGGTTTCATTTTCCAAGCACAGACACGGGTGATACTTGTGACAAGTTGCAATGTAGATTGAGAGACACCAAACTAGATGAAGATGGAAATATCATCAGGAATAAATATCATGATTACTTAAATGAAGAAAAGACGTACCCATTATCATTTAAAAAGAGAAGATAAAGTTAGAGCTAAAGCTGATGATGGATTACTAACTGGTGATTCAGAAAAATGTCTTCCACACCACAGTCATGTATCCAATACTTCTGACAAGTCATTTCTTATAGCTAGGAAGAAGAATAGCGATGGCGAGGATTTCCTGATCTCAGAAGTTGTTAATTTGCAATTTCGAAAAGAAGATTCAAACAGCTCATTCTATAAAACCTCTTTCGATGATGTGATTTTCGAAAAAGTGCTCCTTTGGTAAAATAGTCAAAGGAGCAATAAAACAATGCCAGATACTTTCAACCCAACAAATGTTACACAATTGCAAATCAGTAGTAGAAAATTGAAGGATTTGGAGACGACACTACAGTTTTTGCCAAGTGAAGCACACTCTTTCTATAGATATTGGTCGACAAGGTATGCCAGATTTACGGATGATACAAAGACTTGTTCATGATTAATTAATTTCACAATACTAAGGAGAATGATCCATTAATGATTTTTTTTTTAAATGACAATTTTCGTTATGATTCAACTACTATTCACACAATTCCTACCATATAACCTTGACTACAACTTACTTCTTCATACACTCATTAATATTGTATATATTAAAGATGCAGAAAAACATTCCTGGCAATTTGGTAAAAATGAAATTAAGTTGAGTACTGACAAATTACAAATACTGTAATATTATCCTTGGTCATATGTTATAAGTCCAAAGTTTTCTTGGATGTTCAAACATAATTTACTAGAATATTTTTTATCCTACCACAATGAAACTCAGAAATTGAACACAGATTTAAAAATCAGTGGTTTCTTGACAATTTCTTAGTCTTTTTCATTCAATATGAATAATTACCACAATATCAACTTCTCAACTACACAAAAAGTGAAACTCACAAAGTAGGTTGATTATTTATTATGATTCTATTATTTCAAAGTAATAAAAAATCAAAAACTACTGATTTAATTATGATTTGAGTTGTTTGGTCCATGAAAAAAGATGACATAAGTGGACTTTTACGAAATGATACTTTACACCATCCAAACAGTAAGCTATTCACATTCTCAAACTAACTACAGTAGAGTGTTTATACCCAAACATAAATTCTCAAAATTCATCTGC
The DNA here is from genome assembly GCF_014356525.2 of Nilaparvata lugens. NCBI lineage: Eukaryota > Metazoa > Arthropoda > Insecta > Hemiptera > Delphacidae > Nilaparvata > Nilaparvata lugens. The sequence continues at coordinate 77,127,322 of NC_052508.1, forward strand.
AATACCTGACTTGAGATGTTATAATGGTATTGATATCGGAAGTAGGGCAAAAGTGGTTTTACCAAGTGTAGACCTCACATCAGGATGTGAAATTATCTCATTTCTTAAAAAGTGCTTGTGTCAAATGACCAAGGAATTTTTTCCTGTTCCATTTGATAATATACTTTAAATGAACTAATTGTTGTTTTGTGGATTTGGACAGATGTTAACTCATTCCTTGAGTTAATGCAGAGGGAGAAAAAAATATCAGAGGTAATAGTGTTGAGTCCACCATGCCAAACCGTCCAGGTTTCATGAAATATTGTTAAATGATAAAAACTTTAGAAAGGAGCTATGTTGGGTCCGAGTTTCACGTTTCTAGCCCATATGGTTGTTTTCTTACATTGTTTCAAAGTCGATTTATTTTTGTTTCTGCTCTCCTGGAAAATTAATGAAATGGAGTTAACATCCTTGACCCCTCAGGTACAGATATTGAATATCAATTCAAATTTATATTACAGTATTAGTAGTCTACCATTTCCAAGATTATGTATTGAGAGTGTTTATCTCAACTTATTATGTTGTATCGTCACAATTTTCGTTCCGAGAAGTTCAACCTTCCTTCTTTCTCTTTCTTCTTCAGTTTCTTCTCCCTTCATCATCATCATCTACCTTTTTCTGATTCCTGTTTCCTCCTTTCTCGTTCTTCCCTTCGGTTTTTTGGTGTCTTCTCGTTTCCTCCTCATGTCTCTTTTTCTGATTTCCTTCTTCTTCTTATCTTGATCTCCCCTTTCTTCTCTTTCACATTTCTTCTCCTCCCGTACAAGCCAGCTTGGTACTCTTCTATAAATTTTTGTTTCGTTACATTACCTCTCCCTTTTTTATTCCAGGCTTAATAAGTTTCTCTTCACTATCTATCTCTTTCTCAATTTTTCTATCCCCATTCAATCAACTTTTTTCTCCATATTTATTTACTATTGGTCCCAATCTCTCTCCTTCTGATTCCTATTTCCTTTACTATTAATATATATCCCGCTCCTCTTCTTCATTTTCAATATTGACCACAAAAAAAGAACAGAGTAGATCAGTAACGTTAAACTTTTCAAAGACATGAAGTAGGCCTTTATTCACAGTATATATTTACATTGAAGTATATAATAAAAGAATTGCTTCATCATCAAACCATTTCATCAATTTCATTGTTTCATCATCAAAACGTTATTTTTTCAACATTCATTTCAAATCTAGCAATAATGTTATTCACTCAATTGAATAACAACAATAAGGACAATTTCAAGATGATTAGAAGTCAGGTGAGCAAGGCGAATAATATTAAATTTTAATTGTTAGAATTAAAAAATCAGTAAATTGAGTAGACCAAGATTATTGTTACAATGATTTCAATAGAGTAAACAATCACATAGTTCAGTTTAAAACTGAGATAATCCTATTATATTAAGCGAGCAATTTCTGCTGTTTAATAGTATTTGCATTCTGCTATCCAAGTGGCAGCCGCCGGTAAAGCATAGCCTACTTGTTGCAGCCACCCTTTTGAGTGGAGTATATGTCGTTTTCTTGCCACCCTTTCAGTCTTGAGTCCATCATGAATAATTATGCTGCTTTTGGATTAGAGATTAGACTCATAATTATAATCATAAAAACACTTCATTCACATGGGCTACTTTTTAAATTTATAAAACAATTTGAAAAATCTTGAAGCACCCTAAGATTTTTTAAATTGTTTTATAAATTATAATCATGAATATAAATAATACTATCAGGTAACCTATGATCCGCAAGGGTATTTTTAAATCACTGAATAGATTGAATTTAGCTTTATAGTTCTTGACTTCAATCAAGCAGAAATCAAAAATCTATAAAATGAATATTATAATGAATGACGGATAGAATTATCATTTTGATTAGTGTCTCACACTTTCAAATTCATCATCCAATATTGCAAATAAAAAATTTATTTGAATTTTTTTATAATTTATTTGAATTTTGCTCCTCAAATTTATTTGATTGAGATATTGTAATATTGGAAATATGAATGAGATTTTGAATATTGTATGACACAAGATTTGTTAACCCACCCCCGGGCTACAACGTTTTTCCTCCGCCGACAGCGTAATTATTGACCGCCGTGAAGCTGGCCCCACCATATCGAGCCCAAAATTTGAAACATATGCCAATATTCAGGGCTTTTTTTGGGCTTCCAGAATATCCAAGTTTCAATTTTTGGGCTCAACCGGAAACGGGGTTTATAAGGGTTTATACATTGGCGGGCCAGCTTCACGGTTAGCCATCGTCCATCACCGATCTTGAAGATGAAGGTGTCATTGATAGAGTGAATTTTGGGCTTTCATTCTATGCCATTTTCAAATTTTGGGCTCAAAAAGTACGACCGTGAGAGACTTTGAAAGTTTTCAAATTCGGCGGGCCAGCTTCACGGTTAGCCCGCGACCATCACCGATCTTGAAGATGAATGTGACATTCGATAGAGCGAATTTTGGGCTTTCATTCTATACCATTTTTAAACTTTGGGCTCAATAATTACGCTGCGGGCGGAGGAAAACGTTATGGGCCGCCAGGGAAAGTGTATTCCAGAAAAATTTGGAAGGAATCGATGGAACAACTCTTCAGCTATCATATGATACCACTTTCAATTTTTGGGCTCGATAGTCAGCGGGGGGGAAGGGTTGTAGGTAACCAGGTCACTTGCCGCCCCCAGGGTATGTGTATTCAAGGAAAATTTCATGGAAATCGATGGAACAAAATGTGAGAATATTGATACTGATGGGCACGCATCTTAGAAATATTGAAACCCCACCTTATAGAAACATATGCGGCCAGACAATAATGCATGCAATAAAAAATCCACTGAATATAAATTATCATACATAAAATATGTATGATATAACATAAAATATGTGTTTGTCAAGCTCCGTTCAATCTTATAGAATCTATAATCTACATATTATCCGGGCCCCTGGTGACCCCCCCCCCGCGCCACGGGGGCAGCGGGGTGTACGTTAGGCCACTGCTTACAATTTGATTTGTTTTCTAATAGGAATAGGAACTTTGCACAATGATTTGTGACTAGATAGAGCTACAAAAGAATAAATTATGACAATTTGTCGAATTAATACACACAATGGCGGCCGTTTAAATTTTTATTTATTCTGACCGACCTACAGCTGAATAACGTGTGCAGGAGGTTGATAGACTAGTTAGAGAATAAAAAAATTCCCAGATCTACAAGTTTATTGCAGCTAAGGTTTATTGCATTTCGACATCACAATCACAATATTGTTTGGAATAATTCATCTTTGCCAAACACCGCCTATTATTAAATTGAAATAAGAAAAAATTTTGCCAATTTTCAAGAGCGGTGATTCTGAAAGAGTTGAAAATTATAGACCCATTAGTATTCTAAATGTAATAAGTAAATTTTTTGAAAGAGTAGTTTTAAATAGGCTATTGATGCACCTGGAAGAAATTAATTTCATATGTGATGAACAGCATGGGTTCCAGAAAGGGAAATCTACTAAGACTGCAATAGTATCCCTTGTTGAAAGACTAATAGATATAATAGATTCAGGTGAGAAGGCAGCCGCAATATTTCTTGATTTATCCAAAGCTTTTGATTGTGTGAACCATAGAATATTATTGGAAATACTAAAAACTGTAGGTGTGAATGGTATAGAACTAAAATGGTTTGAATCATATCTCATAGGTAGAAACCAGTGTGTTGAGCTTACCAAGGTGGATGAGAATGAAATAGTAAAAATTAATCTCAAAAACTGGAGGTCCAGGCTGGAGTACCTCAAGGCTCAATTCTGGGTCCCTTACTGTTTCTGTTGTATGTGAACCAATTACCAAAAGAGTTGAAAGATCACAGAGCTCTGTTGTTTGCTGATGACACATCGCTTATCTTTAACAATTATTTATTAGATAGTCTAGAAATAAATGCTTTTACTGGAGTACAGTCAATTGTCCAATTCTTGGAGCAAAGGCAATTAACAATAAATAGTAAGAAATGTCAATTCCTACAATTCGAAAGTAAATATAACTCAGTAGAGGATAGAGAAATAAATGTGTTTGTAGAGGAAAATGAATTAGACCAAGAAGAGAAAGTAGCATTCTTGGGAATTTTATTGGACAGGGAATTAACATGGCATCCTTACATTGAGAGGATATGTAATAAGATATCATCTGGGGTATTTGTCCTGCGGCAGCTTGCTAGGCTGAATGATAAAAAACTACTGTTAACTGCTTACCATGGACTTATACTATCTCATATTAGGTATGCTATTTTAGTATGGGGTAATTCATCTCAACAAAATATGGACAGGGTGTTTAAGATTCAAAAGAAGGCACTCAGATGTATAGAGAAAGTGAATAGGTTAGACTCTTGTAGGCCTTTATTTGAAAAGCTTGGTCTATTAACTGTGCCATCTTTGTATGTATATGAAGTTGTAATGCATGTGAAAACGAGTGGTGTGATCCAGAATTCAGATGTTCATGAGTATAATACGCGAAACAGAGCAGATTTTCATATAATGGGTCGCAATAGTAGGTTATTTGAACAAAAACCAGATTATATTGGTAGGAAATTTTATAACAAGCTACCTCAAATCTTGAAAAGTAATGATGATTTGAAGATTTTCAAAAAACAAATTAAAAATATTTAGTTGATAGAGCTTTTTATAGTGTACAAGAATTCCTTTCAAACCTAAACTAGGTTGAACTACTTAGTGTTAGAATTATTATGTAATAACATGACTTGTCTTATACTCCATGACTGGAGTCTTTAGGACGTAATCAAAAAAAAAAATTATTTTCAAATACACCGCCTATCATTTAAATTTATTCCAAGTTTCAATCCATACCTATCGTACAGTATATGGCAATGATAAATGATATGCACAAGAAAGTATACTGAACTTGAATTAAAACGTTGAATGTTACAAACTGTTACACTACATTCTATAATAAACATTCTCCAACAGCCTTATGACAGTTCCTCATTTAATATTTTATTCTAATTCAAATTACTAAAATATTATTGAATTATATGGAATATGAATTGATTTGTACAAGAAGTATTATTTATCCATTTAGGGTACTCAATGACAAAAATATACAAGAGTATACAAAATAAATGTTAATTACTCATCAAGAACTGTATCATATAAGATATACCTGATTGGATATAGATATGAAGAAAGTCGTCAAAAATATGATGACAAGCTCAGAAAAGCTAAAATATCATTGAATAATAATTTTTCAACATAAATAAAATTAATGAGAACTCAAAAATTAGTTGAATGTCAAGGTCGGAAGGTTGAATATTATTCAATTTTGATTTTACTAACAACAAATTGGAGAAATTTTATAACTTTGTTAGTTTTGAACAGATTGATTTGAAACTTCATGGGTGTGTTAATTGTATGAAGGGAAACGTTCATGATATTTTGTAGAATTTTCCTACTACCTTCTACCTCCTAAACCGAAAACATATGGTAGTTCTGATGGTATATGCGAAAGGATTCAAAAGTCGCGCTTTTGAGTAGACCAATAGTGTTGTTCCGCGGGCGATTTAATCCAATCTTGTTCCTTGCCGCGAAGAATAGAGGAAGCTCAGAATAGCGCGACTTTTGAATCTTCTCGCATATAGCATCAGAACTACCATATGTTTTTTCGATTTAGGAGGAAGAAGGGGACGTAGGAAAATTCTACAAAAAATCATGAACGTTTCCCTTCATACAATTAACACACCCATGAAGTTTCAAATCAATCTGTTCAAAACTAACAAAGTTATAAGAATTTCACCAATTTTGATGTTAGGTTATAATCAGAATTATTGAATAATATCCAACTTTCTGACCTGAACATTCAACTGATTTTTGAGTTTTCATTTTATTTTTGGTGATCCAAACAATCACCACCGACTTTGAGATTGGGCTGGTGAATTCCAGGGCCGCCCAAAGGGTGGGGCGACCGGGGCGGTCGCCCCGGCTAGGGGGGCGCCGCGGTCGTATGATGATTAGCGCCCCGACATTTTCGGTTCAAGTACCTTTATTTCACCTTCACGTTAAAGGTCTTTAACCATTTTCTTATCAATCCATTTCTATGTATAACTCATTACTTAGGCCTATATGTGTGGTGTTAATTGTGGCATAAACAATAAAAACTTTGGTAAATACAGTCACTCTACGCATAGCATCTGTGTATATTTTTCCAGTCATTGAGTGAGCCTGTGCGCGCCCACTGCCCCTGCAAACTGCAAGTCGTCATTGGTCGCTTCATTGTCCAATGCTGGGTGATAAAACTTCTTATTTTATCCTCTCTAACTTTGTATTCTGCAGGCTAAAACCTATTTATTTTTAAATTTCCATTGATATTTCCAAATTGAAAATTTTTCAATTTAAAATAATTCAAAATTTTTCAATCAACGGAAATTTAAAATTAAATAGGTTTTAGCCTGCAGAATACAAGGTGAGAAAAGAGTATAAAATAAGACAAGCTGGACCGGATGGTTTAAATATGGTTCAAGCATAGGGAACTCTTCTTCAAACTTCGCTTCCTCCATTTGATATGTGCTGGAGACAATAATTGAGGATCCCGGAAGTTTGGAAAGTGGCTACAGTCAAATCTATTTCAAGAAGGGAGATATAGTCCAGACTAACACCGAAAAAACTTTTATCTAGAGATGAGGTATTTCTTGACCTCACTAGTTACTTCAACAGCTCTCTGGAAGACAGCCTAGGCCTTCGCTGGAGGCAAATAAGAACAAATTTAGTGTCGAAAATATAGAAAATACAAATAAAACTTTACTCCTCTCACAACAATACAAAAGAGAAGGTGATTATGATTTTAAAAAGGACAACCTTGGCGAGGATGGATGGAAAGACTATTAAGCATCAGTTACAAATATTCAAATACTCAAATACAAAAGAATAATAAATTATAAATGAACTTAGTTTATCTATGGTTATATTAACGATGTGCTAACATTGAATACGCTTGACTATTAATCAGTTACTTAATCGTTGTGTCTCAGGGTTTCGAGTAGGCAGAAGGCCTCCTTCAATAGGGCTTTTAAAACTTGAAAAATATTTGAACGATTTTAAATTAAATTTGGAAGAGGAAATTACAATGATTAAACTGGACTGTTCAAAATGAAACAATGGGTGGCTCAAGGCCAGGGGTGCCCAGCCCCCCAAGGGCAATGGCGCAAGCCCCCCCCAATCCAAGTGTAATGCCCCCCCAAAGTATCCCAATTCCCAACCCTTTAGTTTTTTGCATTAGTCAGTGTATGACAATAAAATTCACATCTTACATTCTAATCTTCCAAAGGGCATTATCTACCTTTGTTCTAGTGAGGAATTCTTTCTGTTTTCATAATATTGTAAAAATATATACCATCGTTTCTTATCTCTTTTAAAATAGAAATAAAGTATCTTTTTTATATTATTTTTGAGTTTAGAAGTGCACCCGTTCTTGTTCGGAAGGACTGGAAAGTACTACATTACATCAGGAATAACTACATTACAAATATTTTAATGGGATATTAAAGTATAAGTAAGGGAGGCTTTGCTTTTTAAATGTAAAGGTTACTTATAAAAAGTTGAATAATAATATCATTGATATTCTTTTATATCAATTTTGGTGAACATCCATACAAATTTGGAACGATTTTATTCATACAATATAATGTCGGCAAGTTTAGGTATTCTAAATTCTATACTATTAAACGAGAAATTTCTGTTTAGATGTTT